>NC_064415.1:51830000-51882500 GCF_023375975.1 Astyanax mexicanus
GTTTAACTTGATTTATTACCCATATAATTACAACAGCTATTAACTAAAGCCATCTTTGCTGCCACTCCGAGATAAATTAAAGTAAATTATATATACTAGTCAATAACACAGAACCTTCTTTCTGTGTTTACTTTTAAGCTCCACCCCAAGCATCTTTAAACCAATCAGTGGAGACAATGTGCTCAAAGCCTGTGTTTTTTTCTCGTGTGAAAGAAGTTAACAAACTCCAAAGAACATGTTAAAAAAAAAAAAACTTAATCTCCACAGTCATGATTCTATTTACACAGGAAACTCTTTTCACAGCTTTATCTGGTCTGTATGCACTGTTGTCTGCTGCAGTTCTGGGTTTAATCTATCAAATATTGTACATTTTGAAAGAACAAAACAGACTGTGACCCTGACTAAAAATACTTATCACTGAATACTGAATAGACTGGCTTTAAATCAGTATTGTATTTCTCTCCAGTAGACTACATTAAGTGCATTTAGCCAATAGAAAAAGGGATTTTTCTGGATACAATCACCTTTAGTGAGAGAATAAATAATAAAGAATTAATCATCAATGTGAAAGAATTAGGACAAATCATAAAAAACTTTGTTTTTTTTAACATTTGTTTTAACATTTTCTATACATATGAACATCTGATTTTATTTTTAAACAAGACTTTCAAGGACAAACTGATTCATCCATGGTGGCATTTGTTTTACTATCAAATTATTATATTTAGTGGACAATGGACTGTTGAAGTTCCAAGTTAATAGGTACCAAATGCAAATTCAACAATTTAAAATCAACTTCAGACCTTTAATCTGTTTAATATTTAAAAATAATGAGAAGTCATGCAACATACTTACAGATAGGGCACGCATCATACAGCTTGATTAAGATAGCAAAGAACGTTTGATGGTTAACTGTTGTCTAGGTAGCTTTCATACAGTGGCGCACCTGTGTTTTCCGCTGCCAAGATAGCAATATGCTGGAAATTTACCTGAACACACCACATTTTAAGAACACTACACCAATCAGCGTACATATAAAGTATTTACAAGCCTTATCGCTATTGAACTTAGAACTACTTATCAGGTTGCTGTCCAATGGCTGTCAATTACATTTTGGCATTTCGACATGACTGAGATGGGAGTAGCTACTTGATTTATGCACTGCATTAATAACCTGTATTAATAACAATAATAATGATTTTAGTTTGAAAATTAGCAGCTACATGTTAATACATTACATTACATTACATTACATTTGGCAGACGCTTTTGTCCAAAGCGACTTACAATATTGAAGTGCAAATAATAGAAGAGGTTAAGTACAAAAATAATAGAAGTTAAAAATAAAGCATCTATAGATAGGGCCTTAAGGAGGTCAGAGGGAAATAATGGGATAGAGGAGTAGAGAAGAGGAAGAAGGAGATGAGGTTAGAATTAGTTACTTTGTTAGAGGTGTTAGGAGAGTAAGTGCTCTTTGAAGAAAATCACAATGGGAAAAAATGATGTAGTATTATACCTCAGTCATTTCTGACACTGTAATGTGATTGGCTGAGAGGTGTTCTATGAGTGACATTATCAACCGGTAATGCACTGTAACCGAAGCTCTACACGTACTAGATTACTCCAGATACACACCACATGCAGTACAGGTAACCTAGCAATGATGCAGCGCTTACAAGCCAAACAGGGCAGCTACAAACGGAGCAGCAATGGAACAATTTTAACTTGCGGAGTGTTTATAACCAAACAGATATTTTCGCATCCTATTTAACTCAGAATCTGTGGTATAATCGCAATAATACACTCGAGGTTCGTGCTATAATCTAACGCCACAGACGGGAGTCAGACGCTCGCAGTAAAAACAAAACAAGGCTTTATTACAAGGCTCGTAAACAGATAGCCTAGTCGAACAACAGGCGTGGGTCAAAACCAGAGTAGCAACAAACCAATTCACCAGAGCCGAATCACAAACCGAAAACAAAACCATTAGCCAGAAGCAGAGTTCAATTAACCAGGAAATCACAAACATAAACAGAGCAAAAGTATCAGGCAGAAACGTAGTCGACAAGAACAAAACAAGAGTCATACACGGATAATACAGACAGGAAAATAACGCTCAGTTTATCGCTGGTGAAACAGGGAATATACCTCGTGAAAAAACGAGACAAACAGACAGGTATTTATATCTAAACTAAATTACTAACACCTGAACACAATCTAGAATTCCGGTGACGTAGACCGCACGAATGAGCCGCGGTTGGCTGAGTCCGAACACGTGGTGTTGTCAGGAGAATGCTGGGAGGTATAGTTCCGGACCGGGGATTGTCCATAGACGGGAACGGCAGAGTTAGAGATGGGAACTACAGAGTCTGTGGTAGGCGTGACATATAATTAAGCAATAGAACATGAGAGGGAGTGTGTTATCACGAATATTCAGTACGAATATGCTTTAATATGGACTGTGCCTTCCGCCAAAAAGTAGTTCCACCACAACTGTAACAGAACTGAAACTTAACTACAAAACGGTGCATGGTTCATACAGACTAACACCACGAAAGTTAGCTTGAAATCAAAATTGGGAATAAGTGAAGATGGTAATGTTAGGAGGGTGAAATAACGCTAATACTCTCCTCTCCTGCTCCATGGAGTCGTCTTCAGGTGAACGCTGCACATTTTTTAAGCATTTCTGCCTGTTTTGCTGGGTAGTGTTGGTTTTAGCTAGCCGGCTGGACTGTGGTTAGGTTAGCGTAGCTTGCTTTAGCTCAGCATTAACTTAGCTTAGCCTAGCCTGGCTGGTTAGCGTTCTGGCTGTCAGACGGCAGTAACCGAGTGATTTTCTTTCCCTTTTTTCCACGAAAGACGAGCCAGTGATGTGGGCGAATGTGCCGTGGCTGAGCGCTAGCCTGTGTTAAGCTAACGCTGCTGCGGGTGTCCTGTGTATATACGCCGTTACTCCGCAACGCGCCGGCGGTTTAGTGTGAGAAGGCCGTGATGTTATCACGAATATCATCACGGCTAGATCACTTCTCAACCAATCAGATTGTGAGGTCGGAACTAACTGTTGTATAACTTGTAATATTGGCACTGCAGCCTCGTGTCTACGACCGCAGCACAGCAGTGCAAATATCACACGTTATAGCACAAACCTTGAGTGCATTATTGCTTAATTTGGCATTTTTCCCATCACTGCGCTAATCACCGAAACGGTCCATAATATTTGCATGTAATTGCAGTGAACTTGCTCAGTGTAAAACATGGTGAATTACTGCAGGTGTGCTCGTATTAAAAACATTTCGACAGGCTCTGCGTGAGAGGTGTGAACCGCAGTGTGTCGGTACGTTCTTCATGAGCGCTGCACTGGCATCACCTTTACCATCTGCAGGAAGAGCAGATTCACAGGATTACAGGATTTCTCTCGGTTTCTCAGACGCTGGCACGCGATATACCCACTTCACATTTCCTACGCGGCTTCTTCGGATCCTACAAAAGTTACATCATTTTTTTTTCTTTTCTTCTTCTTCGTGCAGCGACACATTATGCTTCTCCGAAAAACGCCTTAAGACACTCAACAAAAGAGCTTGCTCTCAATGCAGAAGCTAATGAGCCAGTCAGTCAGTGGTACAACAGCGAAATCACATGGGAGGAAAACTTTCAGAACTGTTCGGAAAAACAAGCAACTTAAAATAACGCCGTCATCAATAAACACTGTCACATTCACTCTACATCCGGTCTCATCCGGTTCCTCTGTCGTTTCACTTCTACAACTTGTTTATTTGGAAGCAAAAAAAAAAAAACACATAAAAAAAAGCACTGAATGGCTTAAACTGGCATGCCACATGTCATGGGACAGCAGTATATACAATGGGCTATATGCACATGGCATGTCGCGAGGCTCGTTACTATCTGTCAATCCGTCAACAGTCTATTTTCACGCCTTGCGCACCCGTCCTTAAAATAGCGACAGAATTTAGAAATATATCTACACTGATGGGTGTGGTGGTCTAGAGGTGAGGTGTTTACATCTTCATATGATCAACTGCATCAGCCCTGTTTGCATGGCACTGTCCTGAAAGAAAGCCTCTTCTAAAGCTGGTGCACAAGAAAGCCCACAAACAGTTGTTTAGCTGAATACAAGCAGTCCTGAATACAAGAGCATGGATTACTGGAACCAAGCTCTCTGTGGTCGGACGAGGTTTAGTATATAGTGGTGTGAACAGGTGTGATTGGCTTCCTGGTGATTGCGTGTGCAGTGACATGGGATCATGTGAGAGGGAGTGATGTCAGTGTGTGGTGCATTCTGGGTATCGTAGTCCGGAGGCTTTAGATTGCAGGTAGAGCAGACTGTTGGAGAGACAGGAGGCATGATAACCATATTTAATTGTTTCCAGTTCGAATCCAGTTCGATTATACTGCTTGCTATCAGCAGCCGGAGTCCGAGATAGAGAGAGAGTACTCTTGGTAATGCTTTCTCTGGGTGGATAGATGAAGCTCACTCAATTATTAGGGTTCAAGCACCGAAGGTGCGTAGAACCCTATTGTTTTTGCTAAGATTTTTCTTCTTCTTATTATTATTATTAGGGTTCAAGCACCGAAGGTGCGTAGAACCCTATTGTTTTTGCTAAGATTTTTCTTATTATTATTATTATTATTCTTTTTCTCCTGTAAAAACAGTTGTGCAGCCTAAACCGTAAGTCATAGAGACATGAAACTTGGTAGGTAGATGTAGGATCAGTGCATCTCGGTGGACAACAAAAATGGCACCGATTGGTCAAGTGGTGGCGCTATAAACAAGGAAATTCATTTTTCACAATTTTCTCAATAACTCAAAAACCATAAGACCTACATTCAAAATTCTTTTTTTGATGGATTCCTTGGGTCAATACCAACAACTTTCCAATTTGGACCATGCACTTCCGTCTATATAGATTTTTTGCTAATTTGCATAATATGCAAAACCTACTTTTGCAAACTAGTCCTAGGAATTTTGACCAATCCTGGCATGTTTGGTATTAAAACACTCGTGAGAGCATGCGCTTCAATATTCATTAAGAAAAAGTTGAAATATGTAAACAATATGGCCGCCATATGCAAATTAGTCCTTCCGGATATATGCCCCATTCACTTCAAGAGGTAAATTTGGAGCACTGTTTCTCAGCAACCGTGCAACCTAGCAAGTTGAAACTTTGCATGCAGAATCTATCATACAGCCTCTAAAGGATGTTCAAAGGGCAACTTAATCAATCAACATGGCTGAACACCATCAGCCAATCAGCATTCAGCAGACATTTTGGCAGGCTGAATGTTGCCCAATCTGGATGATATTTGGCAGTTATGTTCAGGTGGAGACACTGTAGTGACCTGCAAAGTGCTGAAACAATCCGCCCACTGGGGGGCGCTGTTCCAAAAAAACGAGTATATGTCAATCATGCTGTACTATTTTGACATCTAATTGTTTTTGCCATATTTAGTACAGTGGCTCTGACAAATTTCTCAATACAACTATGTTTAAAAAGTGCTTTGTTCATTCATAATTGCTAATTGTTTGAAAATAGCTATATTGAAACTACTCTCTGGATATTTGGCCTATCACCTCCATTTCAGTCTTGCTGCACACTGTAGAGTCTCTAGGTAAATGTTCATTAAAAACATTTGTGAAAATTTCACATACAATACTCTCCAGGCATCAAGCAATCTGTGCGTCCTTGGAATTTCTAACCTAAATTGCTGTAACTCTGCAGTATTTGCTGTAATCTCACAATGTTAAAGACCTCTGTACAATATCACTCTGATGAAGCGCCATTTAATACAGAACTAGATTAAGAATAACTTGACATTACATGTCATATCAGAACATTCACTCCTTTGTGCCTCTTCTCAACATTAATAACAGGTGAAAGACTTCTTTCAGGTGAAAGATTTCTAAATGTGACAGAATGTCTCCAATTGTGTTAGACCTTCTTACACATCACCATCCTATGCTCTAGTAGGCACCATTGTGCTAGTTGGTGCTTGATGAAGCGCCATTTAATTCAGAACTAGATTTATAATAACTTCGTAATTACATGTCATATCAGAACATTCACTCCTTTGTGTTAATTTAAACTTGTTTGGTCAAACATTTCAGCTTGTTCTGCAAAGGTTCAAAGGTCAATCTGAATACCACTTTGTGAACATTCTGGTTGAAGCCACCTGATCAATACCAATAACATGTAGACACCTTTTGACTAGTTCTAACTCACTTAATGAATATCCTACAAACTTCACTAGATTTACATGTGAATTTAAGCACTGATCAGGTTGAAAGGCCTCTGCTCAACATTAATAACAGGTGAAAAACTTGATAATTTCTAAATGTGACAGGGCATCTCCAATCATATTAGACCTTCTTACACATCACCATTCAATGCTCCAGTAGGCACCATTGTGCAAGTTGGTGCTTGAACCCGATGATTGCCGCTTGCGGCTATATTTATTAGGGGTTCGAGCACGTAGTGCTAGAAACCCTATTGTAATTGTTCTGATTATTATTATTATTATTAGGGGTTCGAGCACGTAGTGCTAGAAACCCTATTGTAATTGTTCTGATTATTATTATTATTATTATAGTTCTTATTCTTTTTCTGCCATAGAAGTGATTGGGCAGAAGAAACCGTAAGGCCTACAGGGCTGAGACTTGGTCATATGGTAGTACTTCTCACCGCTACTCAGATTCAAAAGATGAGCCCGATCGGCCTCAAGGGGGCGCTATGGCGAAGGTCAACGCGTTTGGCCTCGTAACTCCTACGCCCTGATAGCTAGAGCAAAAATTCTTGCATTATATGATTCCTTGGTTAATGGCAAATCAAAAAGGTCAATAGAACCACTAAGCTCCGCCCACTTAGATTTTTTGCTATTTAGCATAATATGCAAAACCTACTTTTGAGAACTTGTCCTAGGGTCATTGACTAATCCTGTCACATTTGGTGTCAAACAACTCAGCAGAGTCCCAACCTCAATAATTATCGAAAAAATTTTGAAATTTGTAAACAATATGGCCGCCATATGCAAATTAATCTTACCGTGGCACACCCAAATTTACTCTAACAGCTGTAACTTTTGAATGCTTAAACTTACACTAATGCCACTTTACAACTTTGATGCCAACATGATTCTGAGGTAGCCCGTCAATCTATGTAGACATACGCCCCCAGGGGGCGGAGCCAAAGCTAAAAATCTGTTTCTCAGGAATCGTACAAGCTATGAAGCTCTCCTTTGACATATATCATCTATGGCCTATGTCCTAATGTTTTACAGAAGGAAAATTTGATATGCAAATTTTTGCGATCGTTATTAGCCAATCAGATTCCAGCAAGCTTTTGACATGCTAAACAATGACCAATCAGGACGATACTTATACCCTACATGTATCTCAGGGCCTTCTATCATCCATTAAAATATGGCGTTGATTGGCCTCAAGGGGGCGCTATAGCAGAAAATCAGTTATATCTAAAGGTACAAGTGGCCTAGGCTTGTTATTCTTTTTTAGTTGTATACTTTGCTGTAACCTTTACAACTTTGTAATTACATGTGTTTACCAAAAATGCAAAGATTTTCATCAGTGGCCAAAAGAGTAAAAATTGCTCTTTTCGAACTTGTCTTTAAGTCCTTAATCAATCAAAACAAATTTGGTCTTGATGCAATCTTGAGACCCTGTAGGTAAATAATTATCAAAAAAATCTTGACATTTTAACTATTTGAGGCCCAAAAACCTTGATCAAACATGTACGTGAAAGCCTTTTCAGAGTTATTTGGCCAAAACTCTGTCAAAGTTTAAAACATGCCAAAACTGTTGAAGCTACTAATTAACAATGACATTTGAAGTACATGTGCCAAGTATGAGCCAAATAAGTCTTCAGTAGGCTCTACAGTGAAAAAATAACTATTTTCAATTTATTCTATTTATCGCTATTTTCCAACCTAAATGGACAGAAGACAGGAACCTTTCACCCTATCAGCACACAAATTTATACACATATATAGACTGATATTGTGATCTTGATTGCATATTTTCAGCCAAATCGGACATGTTTTGCCTCTACAACGGCTGGAAAACTACAGCGATTTTGTAGACCTCAAGCCTGTATTATCGCTTTTTTCAAATCTAAATTGACAGAAGTCAGGAACCTTTGACTCTATTGACACAGAAATTGACATACATATATAGACTGATAATCTGATCTTGATTGCAAATTTTCAGCCAAATCAGATATTTTTTGCCTGTAATATGGCCAAAGAGCAACAGCCATTTTGTAGGCCATAAGCCTGTATTATCACTTTTTTCAAACCTAAATGGTCAGAAGTCAGGAACCTTTGACCCTATCAACACACAAATTTACATACATGTATATACAGACCACTTGATCATGAGTACCAATTTGGAGCCCAATCGGACTTTTCGTCTCTTTTTAATAAATAGAAACACACTGATTGGGAATGTTCTGTCTTTCTGATAGAGTGATAGATTTCCAGCAGGTTATATGTGGTCTCTTGCTGCGCTCTGGTGGTCATTTGGTGAAACAGTTACAGTTGAATTATTCTAAATTAAAGCTCTGCTGAACTTATTCAATCTTGCTTGTCTTGAATCCGTGTATCATTCGTTCATTTGATATTCAATTGAGAATCAAAATCGGAAAATTAAAAAACCAATTCGTTTTTTCGTTTTTCGTTTTTGAATATAATACCAAAAAACGAATAACGGCTTGTATTTTGTATTTTTATTTGGTTATCCAAACAAAAATTGGAAATTTAAAAAACGGACCAGGAGCCGAATTTGATTTAGATTTTGAACTTGACCCATTTGTGTGCCCCGGAAGTTACTGATTTGTTTATTCTTGGTGGGTTTCTGTTGCGCGGGAGTTCACTGCAGTGTTATCTACACAGTCTGTATTGCTGTAGGCTTTGGATGGAGTTGAGGATGGAGAGTTTTATCTTGTTCAGAGGAACTAAACGCGTTGCAGTGAAAGAAGACGATATGACAACAGAAAATACATGTCTTTTTCGCTTAAGGTCGTGTTGAACACAGAACCTTCTAACACTCATTGCAGAACATCGCTGGATCCCCATTTGCTGCAACGTGCACGAAATCTCTTCATGCGTCTTACCACCTTCAAAAAGATCTTTAATTAGGCCAGAATGTGGTTCCAGTCCGGCCATGCTGCCTACAGCAATACAGACTGTGTAGATAACACTGCAGTGAACTCCCGCGCAACAGAAACCCACCAAGAATAAACAAATCAGTAACTTCCGGGGCACACAAATGGGTCAAGTTCAAAATCAAAATCAAATTCGGCTCCTGGTCCGTTTTTTAAATTTCCAATTTTTGTTTGGATAACCAAATAAAAATACAAAATACAAGCCGTTATTCGTTTTTTGGTATTATATTCAAAAACGAAAAAACGAAAAAACGAATTGGTTTTTTAATTTTCCGATTTTGATTCTCAATTGAATATCAAATGAACGAATGATACACGGATTGTCTTGCTTAATTGAAGATCTTTATCCTTCTTGGTCATGCTAGTCAGCCGCCTGGGTCATTCTTGTTTATGCTCCACCCACTTAATTTTTTTAAAAATTTGCATAATATGCAAAACCTACTTTTGAGATCTTGTCCTTGGATCCTTGACCAATCATGACATGTTTGGTGTCAAACAGTTCAGCAGAGCTTACTCCTCAATAATTATTTAAAAAATCTTTACATTTATAAACAATATGGCCGCCATATGCAAATGAGTTCTACCATGGTGCAGTAAAATGTCTTTAACACTTATAACTTTTGAATGCTTAACCTGACACTAATACCACTTCAGTCCTTTGATTATTACATGATTCTCAGATACCCTGTCAGTTTAAGTAGACATACACCCCCAGGGGGCGGGGCCAATGCTCGATAGCTGTTTCTCTAGAACCATACAAGCTATCAAGGTCATCCTAGCCAATTATCATCTATGGCCCATGCACTAATGGTACACCAAATGAAAATTTGATATGGACACTTTTATGGTCACTATTAGCCAATCACATTCCAGCAAGCTTTTAACAGGCGGAATGTTAATCAGGTCAAAACTTATATACTATATACGGGTTATTTATATGCCCTTTTTATGCCTTGTGTTTTTTCAATTTAAGAACTGAATTTGTTTCACCAAATGCGCACTAGAGTGCAGTAAGACACCACATAAAACCTGATGAACACTACAGCTCAATTTATCAATGCTTTTCAACTAGTTTACTCACACCACTCATCTAGCATTGCCATTATGGTCTTTATGGTCACGCTGGTCACCCAGCTTGGTTATGCTGGCCATCCAGCTTGGTCATGCTGGCCATTCACATTGGTCATTATGGTCCTGCTGGTCATTCAGCTTTGTCCTCATAGTAATGGTGGTCTTCCAGCTTGGTCATACTGGCCAACCACCTTTGCCATGCTGGTCATCCAGTTTGGTCATTATGGTCTTCCAGCTTGGTCAATATGGTCAACAAGTTTGTCATCCAGATTAGTCATGCTGGTAATCTAGCTTGGTCTTCACGGTCATGCTGGTCATCCTCATCCAGTTTGGCGATGCCGGTCAACCGGCAACATGTTTTAAGCCTAACTGGCCTCCAGGGGTCTCTTTGCCTGTAACGCTCGAACCCCGTAAATCGCCGCTTGCGGCTATATTTATTATTATTATTATTATAGTTCTTATTCTTTTTCTGCCATAGAAGTGATTGGGCAGAAGAAACCGTAAGGCCTACAGGGCTGAGACTTGGTCATATGGTAGTACTTCTCACCGCTACTCAGATTCAAAAGATGAGCCCGATCGGCCTCAAGGGGGCGCTATGGCGAAGGTCAACGCGTTTGGCCTCGTAACTCCTACGCCCTGATAGCTAGAGCAAAAATTCTTGCATTATATGATTCCTTGGTTAATAGCAAATCAAAAAGGTCAATAGAACCACTAAGCTCCGCCCACTTAGATTTTTTGCTATTTAGCATAATATGCAAAACCTACTTTTGAGAACTTGTCCTAAGGTCATTGACCAATCCTGTCATATTTGGTGTCAAACAACTCAGCAGAGTCCCAACCTCAATAATTATCAAAAAAATTGTGAAATTTGTAAAGAATATGGCCGCCATATGCAAATTAATCTTACCGTGGCACACCCAAATTTACTCTAACAGCGGAAACTTTTGAATGCTTAAACCTACACTAATGCCACTTTACAACTTTGATACCAACATGATTCTGAGGTAGCCCGTCAATCTGTGTAGACATACGCCTCCAGGGGGCGGAGCCAAAGCTAAAAATCTGTTTCTCAGGAACCGTACAAGCTATGAAGCTCTCCTTTGACATGTATCATCTATGGCCTATGTCCTAATGTTTAACAGAAGGAAAATTTGATATGCAAATTTTTGCGATCGTTATTAGCCAATCAGATTCCAGCAAGCTTTTGACATGCTAAACAATGATCAATCAGGACGATACTTATACCCTACATGTATCTCAGGGCCTTCTATCATCCATTAAAATATGGCGTTGATTGGCCTCAAGGGGGCGCTATAGCAGAAAATCAGTTATATCTAAAGGTACAAGTGGCCTAGGCTTGTTATTCTTTTTTACTTGTATACTTTGCTGTATCCTTTACAACTTTGTAATTACATGTGTTTACCAAAAATGCAAAGATTTTCATCAGTGGCCAAAAGAGTAAAAATTGCTCTTTTCGAACTTGTCTTTAAGTCCTCAATCAATCAAAACAAATTTGGTCTTGATGCAATCTTGAGACCCTGTAGGTAAATAATTATCAAAAAAATCTTGACATTTTAACTATTTGAGGCCCATAAACCTTGATCAAACATGTACGTGAAAGCCTTTTCAGAGTTATTTGGCCAAAACTCTGCCAAAGTTTAAAACATGCCAAAACTGTTGAAGCTACTAATTAACAATGATATTTGAAGTACATGTGCCAAGTATGAGCCAAATAAGTCTTCAGTAGGCTCTACAGTGAAAAAATAACTATTTTCAATTTATTCTATTTATCGCTATTTTCCAACCTAAATGGACAGAAGACAGGAACCTTTCACCCTATCAACACACAAATTTGTACACATATATAGACTGATATTGTGATCTTGATTGCAAATTTTCAGCCAAATCGGACATGTTTTGCCTCTACAACGGCTGGAAAACTACAGCGATTTTGTAGGCCTCAAGCCTGTATTATCGCTTTTTTTCAAATCTAAATGGACAGAAGTCAGGAACCTTTGATCCTATCGACACAGAAATTGACATACAAATATAGACTGATATTGTGATCTTGATTGCAAATTTTGAGCCAAATCAGATATTTTTTGCCTCTAATATGGCCAAAGAGCTACAGCCATTTTGTAGGCCATAAGCCTGTATTATCGCTTTTTTCAAGCCTAAATGGACAGAAGTCAGGAACCTTTGACCCTATCAACACACAAATTTACACACATGTATATACAGACCACTTGATCATGAGTACCAATTTTGAGCCCAATTGGACTTTTCCTCTCTTTGTAATAAATATAAACACACTGATAGGGAATGTTCTGTCTTACTTATAGAGTGATAGATTTCCAGCAGGTTATATGTGGTCTCTTGCTGCGCTCTGGTGGTCATTTGGTGAAACAGCTACAGGTGAATTATTCTAAATTAAAGCTCTGCTGAACTTATTTAATCTTGCTTGTCTTGCTTAATTGAAGATCTTTATCCTTCTTAGTCATGCTAGTCAGCCACCTGGGTCATTCTTGTTTATGTTCCACCCACTTAATTTTTTTTTTATTTGCATAATATGCAAAACTTACTTTTGAGATCTTGTCCTTGGCTCCTTGACCAATCATGACATATTTGGTATCAAACAGTTCAGCAGAGCTTACTCCTCAATAATTATTAAAAAAATCTTTACATTTATAAACAATATGGCCGCCATATGCAAATGAGTTCTACCATGGTGCATCTTTAACACTTATAACTTTTGAATGCTTAACCTGACACTAATACCACTTCAGTCCTTTGATCATTACATGATTCTCAGATACCCTGTCAGTTTAAGTAGACATACACCCCCCCAGGGGGCGGAGCCAATGCTCGATAGCTGTTTCTCTAGAACCATACAAGCTATCAAGGTCGTCCTTGCCAATTATCATCTATGGCCCATGCACTAATGGTACACCAAATGAAAATTTGATATGGACACTTTTGTGGTCACTATTAGCCAATCACATTCCAGCAAGCTTTTGACAGGCTGAATGTCAATCAGGTCAAAACTTATGTACTATTATTGATATTATTGGTTATTAATATGTGCCCTTGTCATGCCTCACTGCTAGGCTCTCCGAATACCCACTAGAGTGCAGCAAGAGACCACATAAAACCTGCTGAACACTACAGCTCAATTTATCAATGCATTTCAACTAGTTTACTCACACCACTCATCTAGCATTGTCATTATGGTCTTTATGGTCACGCTGGTCACCTAGCTTGGTTATAC
This sequence comes from Astyanax mexicanus, assembly GCF_023375975.1. Lineage (NCBI taxonomy): Eukaryota > Metazoa > Chordata > Actinopteri > Characiformes > Acestrorhamphidae > Astyanax > Astyanax mexicanus. Next base: position 51,843,530 of record NC_064415.1, read on the forward strand.
TGCCCATCCAGCTAGGTCATTCTGGTCATTCACATTGGTCATTATGGTCCTGCTGGTCATTCAGCTTTGTCATCATAGCAATGCTGGTCATCCAGCTTGGTCATACTGGCCAAACACCTTTGCCATGCTGGTCATCCAGTTTGGTGATGCCAGTCAACCAGCAACATGTTTTAAGCCTAACTGGCCTCCAGGGGCCTCTTTGTCTGTAACGCTCGAACCCCGTAAATCGCCGCTTGCGGCTATATTTATTAGGGGTTCGAGCACGTAGTGCTAGAAACCCTATTGTAATTGTTCTGATTATTATTATTATTATTATTATTATTATTATTAGGGGTTCGAGCACGTAGTGCTAGAAACCCTATTGTAATTGTTCTGATTATTATTATTATTATTATTATTATTATTATTATTATTATTAGGGGTTCGAGCACGTAGTGCTAGAAACCCTATTGTAATTGTTCTGATTATTATTATTATTATTATTCTTATTCTTTTTCTGCCATAGAAGTGATTGGGCAGAAGAAACCGTAAGGCCTACAGGGCTGAGACTTGGTCATATGGTAGTACTTCTCACCGCTACTCAGATTCAAAAGATGAGCCCGATCGGCCTCAAGGGGGCGCTATGGCGAAGGTCAACGCGTTTGGCCCCGTAACTCCTACGCCCTGATAGCTAGAGCAAAAATTCTTGCATTATATGATTCCTTGGTTAATGGCAAATCAAAAAGGTCAATAGAACCACTAAGCTCCGCCCACTTAGATTTTTTGCTATTTAGCATAATATGCAAAACCTACTTTTGAGAACTTGTCCTAAACTCATTGACCAATCCTGACATGTTTGGTGTCAAACAACTCAGCAGAGTCCCAACCTCAATAATTATTAAAAAAATCTTGAAATTTGCAAAAAATATGGCCGCCATATGCAAATTAATCTTACCGTGGCACACCCAAATTTACTTTAACAGCTGTAACTTTTGAATGCTTAAACCGACACTAATGCCACTTTAGACCTATGATGCAAACATGATTCTGAGGTAGCCCGTCAATCTGTGTAGACATACGCCCCCAGGGGGCGGAGCCAAAGATAAAAATATGTTTCTCAGGAACCTTACAAGCTATGAAGCTCTCCTTTGGCATGTATCATCTATGGCCTATGTCCTAATGTTTTACAGAAGGAAAATTTGATATGCAAATTTTTGCAATCGTTATTAGCCAATCAGATTCCAGCAAGCTTTTGACAGGCTAAACAATGACCAATCAGGACGATACTTATACCCTACATGTATCTCAGGGCCTTCTATCATCCATTAAAATATGGCGTTGATTGGCCTCAAGGGGGCGCTATAGCAGAAAATCAGTTATATCTAAAGGTACAAGTGGCCTAGGCTTGTTATTCTTTTTTAGTTGTATACTTTGCTGTAGCCTTTACAACTTTGTAATTACATATGTTTACCAAAAATGCAAAGATTTTCATCAGTGGCCAAAAGAGTAAAAATTGCTCTTTTCGAACTTGTCTTTAAGTCCTTAATCAATCAAAACAAATTTGGTCTTGATGCAATCTTGAGACCCTGTAGGTAAATAATTATCAAAAAAATCTTGACATTTTAACTATTTGAGGCCCATAAACCTTGATCAAACATGTACGTGAAAGCCTTTTCAGAGTTATTTGGCCAAAACTCTGTCAAAGTTTAAAACATGCCAAAACTGTTGAAGCTACTAATTAACAATGATATTTGAAGTACATGTGCCAAGTATGAGCCAAATAAGTCTTCAGTAGGCTCTACAGTGAAAAAATAACTATTTTCAATTTATTCTATTTATCGCTATTTTCCAACCTAAATGGACAGAAGACAGGAACCTTTCACCCTATCAACACACACATTTATACACATATATAGACTGATAATCTGATCTTGATTGCAAATTTTCAGCCAAATCGGACATGTTTTGCCTCTACAACGGCTGGAAAACTACAGCGATTTTGTAGGCCTCAAGCATGTATTATCACTTTTTTCAAACCTAAATGGTCAGAAATCAGGAACCTTTGACCCTATCAACACACAAATTTACATACATGTATATACAGACCACTTGATCATGAGTACCAATTTGGAGCCCAATCGGACTTTTCTTCTCTTTTTAATAAATAGAAACACACTGATAGGGAATGTTCTGTCTTTCTGATAGAGTGATAGATTTCCAGCAGGTTATATGTGGTCTCTTGCTGCGCTCTGGTGGTCATTTGGTGAAACAGCTACAGGTGAATTATTCTAAATTAAAGCTCTGCTGAACTTATTCAATCTTGCTTGTCTTGCTTAATTGAAGATCTTTATCCTTCTTGGTCATGCTAGTCAGCCGCCTGGGTCATTCTTGTTTATGCTCCACCCACTTAATTTTTTTTTTAATTTGCATAATATGCAAAACCTGCTTTTGAGATCTTGTCCTTGGATCCCTGACCAATCATGACATGTTTGGTGTCAAACAGTTCAGCAGAGCTTACTCCTCAATAATTATTAAAAAAATCTTTACATTTATAAACAATATGGCCGCCAGTTCTACCATGGTGCAGTAAAATGTCTTTAACACTTATAACTTTTGAATGCTTAACCTGACACTAATACCACTTCAGTCCTTTGATTATTACATGATTCTCAGATACCCTGTCAGTTTAAGTAGACATACACCCCCCCAGGGGGCGGGGCCAATACTCGATAGCTGTTTCTCTAGAACCATACAAGCTATCAAGGTCATCCTAGCCAATTATCATCTATGGCCCATGCACTAATGGTACACCAAATGAAAATTTAATATGGACACTTTTGTGGTCACTATTAGCCAATCACATTCCAGCAAGCTTTTAACAGGCGGAATGTTAATCAGGTCAAAACTTATATACTATATACGGGTTATTTATATGCCCTTTTTATGCCTTGTGTTTTTTCAATTTAAGAACTGAATTTGTTTCACCAAATGCCCACTAGAGTGCAGTAAGACACCACATAAAACCTGATGAACACTACAGCTCAATTTATCAATGCTTTTCAACTAGTTTACTCACACCACTCATCTAGCATTGCCATTATGGTCTTTATGGTCACGCTGGTCACCTAGCTTGGTTATGCTGCCCATCCAGCTAGGTCATTCTGGTCATTCACATTGGTCATTATGGTCCTGCTGGTCATTCAGCTTTGTCATCATAGCAATGCTGGTCATCCAGCTTGGTCATACTGGCCAAACACCTTTGCCATGCTGGTCAGCCAGTTTGGTGATGCCAGTCAACCAGCAACATGTTTTAAGCCTAACTATTACAAAAGATGAGCCCGATCGGCCTCAAGGGGGCGCTATGGCGAAGGTCAACGCGTTAGGCCTCGTAACTGCCAAGCCCTGATAGCTAGAGCAAAAATTCTTGCATTATATGATTCCTTGGTTAATGGCAAATCAAAAAGGTCAATAGAACCACTAAGCTCCGCCCACTTAGATTTTTTGCTATTTAGCATAATATGCAAAACCTACTTTTGAGAACTTGTCCTAGGGTCATTGACCAATCCTGTCATATTTGGTGTCAAACAACTCAGCAGAGTCCCAACCTCAATAATTATCAAAAAAATTGTGAAATTTGTAAACAATATGGCCGCCATATGCAAATTAATCTTACCGTGGCACACCCAAATTTACTCTAACAGCTGTAACTTTTGAATGCTTAAACCTACACTAATGCCACTTTAGACCGTTGATGCCAACATGATTCTGAGGTAGCCCGTCAATCTGTGTAGACATACGCCCCCAGGGGGCGGAGCCAAAGCTAAAAATCTGTTTCTCAGGAACCGTACAAGCTATGAAGCTCTCCTTTGGCATGTATCATCTATGGCCTATGTCCTAATGTTTTACAGAAGGAAAAATTGATATGCAAATTTTTGCGATCGTTATTAGCCAATCAGTTTCCAGCAAGCTTTTGACATGCTAAACAATGACCAATCAGGACGATACTTATACCCTACATGTATCTCAGGGCCTTCTATCATCCATTAAAATATGGCGTTGATTGGCCTCAAGGGGGCGCTATAGCAGAAAATCAGTTATATCTAAAGGTACAAGTGGCCTAGCCTTGTTATTCTTTTTTAGTTGTATACTTTGCTGTAGCCTTTACAACTTTGTAATTACATGTATTTACCAAAAATGGAAAGATTTTCATCAGTGGCCAAAAGAGTAAAAATTGCTCTTTTCGAACTTGTCTTTAAGTCCTTAATCAATCAAAATAACTTTGGTCTTGATGCAATCTTGAGACCCTGTAGGTAAATAATTATCAAAAAAATCTTGACATTTTAACTATTTGAGGCCCATAAACCTTGATCAAACATGTACGTGAAAGCCTTTTCAGAGTTATTTGGCCAAAACTCTGTCAAAGTTTAAAACATGCCAAAACTGTTGAAGCTACTAATTAACAATGAAATTTGAAGTACATGTGCCAAGTATGAGCCAAATAAGTCTTCAGTAGGCTCTACAGTGACAAAATAACTATTTTCAATTTATTCTATTTATCGCTATTTTCCAACCTAAATGGACAGAAGACAGGAACCTTTCACCCTATCAACACACAAATTTATACACATATATAGACTGATAATCTGATCTTGATTGCAAATTTTCAGCCAAATCGGACATGTTTTGCCTCTACAACGGCTGGAAAACTACAGCGATTTTGTAGGCCTCAAGCCTGTATTATCGCTTTTTTCAAATCTAAATGGACAGAAGTCAGGAACCTTTGACCCTATTGACACAGAAATTGACATACATATATAGACTGATATTGTGATCCTGATTGCAAATTTTGAGCCAAATCAGATATTTTTTGCCTCTAATATGGCCAAAGAGCAACAGCCATTTTGTAGGCCATAAGCCTGTATTATCACTTTTTTCAAACCTAAATGGTCAGAAGTCAGGAACCTTTGACCCTATCAACACACAAATTTACATACATGTATATACACACCACTTGATCATGAGTACCAATTTGGAGCCCAATCAGACTTTTCTTCTCTTTTTAATAAATAGAAACACACTGATAGGGAACGTTCTGTCTTTCTGATAGAGTGATAGATTTCCAGCAGGTTATATGTGGTCTCTTGCTGCGCTCTGGTGGTCATTTGGTGAAACAGCTACAGGTGAATTATTCTAAATTAAAGCTCTGCTGAACTTATTCAATCTTGCTTGTCTTGCTTAATTGAACATATTTATCCTTCTTTTTCATGCTGGTCAGTCGCCTGGGTCATTCTTGTTTATGCTCCACCCACTTAATTTTTTTTTAATAAATTTGCATAATATGCAAAACCTACTTTTGAGATCTTGTCCTTGGATCCTTAACCAATCATGACATGTTTGGTGTCAAACAGTTCAGCAGAGCTTACTCCTCAATAATTATTAAAAAAATCTTTACATTTATAAACAATATGGCCGCCATATGCAAATGAGTTCTACCATGGTGCAGTAAAATGTCTTTAACACTTATAACTTTTGAATGCTTAACCTGACACTAATACCACTTCAGTCCTTTGATCATTACATGATTCTCAGATACCCTGTCAGTTCAAGTAGACATACACCCCCCAGGGGGCGGGGCCAATGCTCAATAGCTGTTTCTCTAGAACCATACAAGCTATCAAGGTCATCCTAGCCAATTATCATCTATGGCCCATGCACTAATGGTACACCAAATGAAAATTTGATATGGACACTTTTGTGGTCACTATTAGCCAATCACATTCCAGCAAGCTTTTAACAGGCGGAATGTTAATCAGGTCAAAACTTATATACTATATACGGGTTATTTATATGCCCTTTTTATGCCTTGTGTTTTTTCAATTTAAGAACTGAATTTGTTTCACCAAATGCCCACTAGAGTGCAGTAAGACACCACATAAAACCTGATGAACACTACAGCTCAATTTATCAATGCTTTTCAACTAGTTTACTCACACCACTCATCTAGCATTGCCATTATGGTCTTTATGGTCACGCTGGTCACCCAGCTTGGTTATGCTGGCCATCCAGCTTGGTCATGCTGGCCATTCACATTGGTCATTATGGTCCTGCTGGTCATTCAGCTTTGTCCTCATAGTAATGGTGGTCTTCCAGCTTGGTCATACTGGCCAACCACCTTTGCCATGCTGGTCATCCAGTTTGGTCATTATGGTCTTCCAGCTTGGTCAATATGGTCAACAAGTTTGTCATCCAGATTAGTCATGCTGGTAATCTAGCTTGGTCTTCACGGTCATGCTAGTCATCCTCATCCAGTTTGGCGATGCCGGTCAACCGGCAACATGTTTTAAGCCTAACTGGCCTCCAGGGGTCTCTTTGCCTGTAACGCTCGAACCCCGTAAATCGCCGCTTGCGGCTATATTTATTATTATTCTTATTCTTTTTCTGCCATAGAAGTGATCGGGCAGAAGAAACCGTAAGGCCTACAGGGCTGAGACTTGGTCATATGGTAGTACTTCTCACCGCTACTCAGATTCAAAAGATGAGCCCGATCGGCCTCAAGGGGGCGCTATGGCGAAGGTCAACGCGTTAGGCCTCGTAACTGCCACGCCCTGATAGCTAGAGCAAAAATTCTTGCATTATATGATTCCTTGGTTAATGGCAAATCAAAAAGGTCAATAGAACCACTAAGCTCCGCCCACTTAGATTTTTTGCTATTTAGCATAATATGCAAAACCTACTTTTGAGAACTTGTCCTAGGGTCATTGACCAATCCTGTCATATTTGGTGTCAAACAACTCAGCAGAGTCCCAACCTCAATAATTATCAAAAAAATTGTGAAATTTGTAAACAATATGGCCGCCATATGCAAATTAATCTTACCGTGGCACACCCAAATTTACTCTAACAGCTGTAACTTTTGAATGCTTAAACCTACACTAATGCCACTTTAGACCGTTGATGCCAACATGATTCTGAGGTAGCCCGTCAATCTGTGTAGACATACGCCCCCAGGGGGCGGAGCCAAAGCTAAAAATCTGTTTCTCAGGAACCGTACAAGCTATGAAGCTCTCCTTTGGCATGTATCATCTATGGCCTATGTCCTAATGTTTTACAGAAGGAAAATTTGATATGCAAATTTTTGCGATCGTTATTAGCCAATCAGTTTCCAGCAAGCTTTTGACATGCTAAACAATGACCAATCAGGACGATACTTATACCCTACATGTATCTCAGGGCCTTCTATCATCCATTAAAATATGGCGTTGATTGGCCTCAAGGGGGCGCTATAGCAGAAAATCAGTTATATCTAAAGGTACAAGTGGCCTAGGCTTGTTATTCTTTTTTAGTTGTATACTTTGCTGTAGCCTTTACAACTTTGTAATTACATATATTTACCAAAAATGGAAAGATTTTCATCAGTGGCCAAAAGAGTAAAAATTGCTCTTTTCGAACTTGTCTTTAAGTCCTTAATCAATCAAAATAACTTTGGTCTTGATGCAATCTTGAGACCCTGTAGGTAAATAATTATCAAAAAAATCTTGACATTTTAACTATTTGAGGCCCATAAACCTTGATCAAACATGTACGTGAAAGCCTTTTCAGAGTTATTTGGCCAAAACTCTGTCAAAGTTTAAAACATGCCAAAACTGTTGAAGCTACTAATTAACAATGACATTTGAAGCACATTTGCCAAGTATGAGCCAAATAAGTCTTCAGTAGGCTCTACAGTGAAAAAATAACTATTTTCAATTTATTCTATTTATCGCTATTTTCCAACCTAAATGGACAGAAGACAGGAACCTTTCACCCTATCAACACACAAATTTATACACATATATAGACTGATATTGTGATCTTGATTGCAAATTTTCAGCCAAATTGGACATGTTTTGCCTCTACAACAGTTGGAAAACTACAGCGATTTTGTAGGCCTCAAGCCTGTATTATCGCTTTTTTCAAACCTAAATGGACATAAGTCAGGAACCTTTGACCCTATCGACACAGAAATTGACATACATATATAGACTGATATTGTGATCTTGATTGCAAATTTTGAGCCAAATCAGATATTTTTTGCCTCTAATATGGCCAAAGAGCAACAGCCATTTTGTAGGCCATAAGCCTGTATTATCGCTTTTTTCAAACCTAAATGGACAGAAGTCAGGAACCTTTGACCCTATCAACACACAAATTTACACACATATATATGCAGACCACTTGATCATGAGTACCAATTTGGAGCCCAATCGGACTTTTCTTCTCTTTTTAATAAATAGAAACACACTGATAGGGAATGTTCTGTCTTACTTATAGAGTGATAGATTTCCAGCAGGTTATATGTGGTCTCTTGCTGCGCTCTGGTGGTCATTTGGTGAAACAGCTACATTTGAATTATTCTAAATTAAAGCTCTGCTGAACTTATTTAATCTTGCTTGTCTTGCTTAATTGAACATATTTATCCTTCTTGTTCATGCTAGTCAGCCGCCTGGGTCATTCTTGTTTATGCTCCACCCACTTATTTTCTTTTTTATAAATTTGCATAATATGCAAAAAATACTTTTGAGATCTTGTCCTTGGATCCTTGACCAATCATGACATGTTTGGTGTCAAACAGTTCAGCAGAGCTTACTCCTCAATAATTATTAAAAAAATCTTTACATTTATAAACAATATGGCCGCCATATGCAAATGAGTTCTACCATGGTGCAGTAAAATGTCTTTAACACTTATAACTTTTGAATGCTTAACCTGACACTAATACCACTTCAGTCCTTTGATCATTACATGATTCTCAGATACCCTGTCAGTATAAGTAGACATACACCCCCCCCCCCAGGGGGCGGGGCCAATGCTCGATAGCTGTTTCTCTAGAACCATACAAGCTATCAAGGTCATCCTAGCCAATTATCATCTATGGCCCATGCACTAATGGTACACCAAATGAAAATTTGATATGGACACTTTTGTGGTCACTATTAGCCAATCACATTCCAGCAAGCTTTTAACAGGCGGAATGTTAATCAGGTCAAAACTTATATACTATATACGGGTTATTTATATGCCCTTTTTATGCCTTGTGTTTTTTCAATTTAAGAACTGAATTTGTTTCACCAAATGCCCACTAGAGTGCAGTAAGACACCACATAAAACCTGATGAACACTACAGCTCAATTTATCAATGCTTTTCAACTAGTTTACTCACACCACTCATCTAGCATTGCCATTATGGTCTTTATGGTCACGCTGGTCACCCAGCTTGGTTATGCTGGCCATCCAGCTTGGTCATGCTGGCCATTCACATTGGTCATTATGGTCCTGCTGGTCATTCAGCTTTGTCCTCATAGTAATGGTGGTCTTCCAGCTTGGTCATACTGGCCAACCACCTTTGCCATGCTGGTCATCCAGTTTGGTCATTATGGTCTTCCAGCTTGGTCAATATGGTCAACAAGTTTGTCATCCAGATTAGTCATGCTGGTAATCTAGCTTGGTCTTCACGGTCATGCTGGTCATCCTCATCCAGTTTGGCGATGCCGGTCAACCGGCAACATGTTTTAAGCCTAACTGGCCTCCAGGGGTCTCTTTGCCTGTAACGCTCGAACCCCGTAAATCGCCGCTTGCGGCTATATTTATTATAGTTCTTATTCTTTTTCTGCCATAGAAGTGATTGGGCAGAAGAAACCGTAAGGCCTACAGGGCTGAGACTTGGTCATATGGTAGTACTTCTCACCGCTACTCAGATTCAAAAGATGAGCCCGATCGGCCTCAAGGGGGCGCTATGGCAAAGGTCAACGCGTTTGGCCTCGTAACTCCTACGCCCTGATAGCTAGAGCAAAAATTCTTGCATTATATGATTCCTTGGTTAATGGCAAATCAAAAAGGTCAATAGAACCACTAAGCTCCGCCCACTTAGATTTTTTGCTATTTAGCATAATATGCAAAACCTACTTTTGAGAACTTGTCCTAGGGTCATTGACCAATCCTGTCATATTTGGTGTCAAACAACTCAGCAGAGTCCCAACCTCAATAGTTATCAAAAAAATTGTGAAATTTGTAAACAATATGGCCGCCATATGCAAATTAATCTTACCGTGGCACACCCAAATTTACTCTAACAGCTGTAACTTTTGAATGCTTAAACCTACACTAATGCCACTTTAGACCGTTGATGCCAACATGATTCTGAGGTAGCCCGTCAATCTGTGTAGACATACGCCCCCAGGGGGCGGAGCCAAAGCTAAAAATCTGTTTCTCAGGAACCGTACAAGCTATGAAGCTCTCCTTTGGCATGTATCATCTATGGCCTATGTCCTAATGTTCTACAGAAGGAAAATTTGATATGCAAATTTTTGCGATCGTTATTAGCCAATCAGTTTCCAGCAAGCTTTTGACATGCTAAACAATGACCAATCAGGACGATACTTATACCCTACATGTATCTCAGGGCCTTCTATCATCCATTAAAATATGGCATTGATTGGCCTCAAGGGGGCGCTATAGCAGAAAATCAGTTATATCTAAAGGTACAAGTGGCCTAGGCTTGTTATTCTTTTTTAGTTGTATACTTTGCTGTAGCCTTTACAACTTTGTAATTACATGTATTTACCAAAAATGGAAAGATTTTCATCAGTGGCCAAAAGAGTAAAAATTGCTCTTTTCGAACTTGTCTTTAAGTCCTTAATCAATCAAAATAACTTTGGTCTTGATGCAATCTTGAGACCCTGTAGGTAAATAATTATCAAAAAAATCTTGACATTTTAACTATTTGAGGCCCATAAACCTTGATCAAACATGTATGTGAAAGCCTTTTCAGAGTTATTTGGCCAAAACTCTGTCAAAGTTTAAAACATGCCAAAACTGTTGAAGCTACTAATTAACAATGACATTTGAAGCACATTTGCCAAGTATTAGCCAAATAAGTCTTCAGTAGGCTCTACAGTGAAAAAATAACTATTTTCAATTTATTCTATTTATCGCTATTTTCCAACCTAAATGGACAGAAGACAGGAACCTTTCACCCTATCAACACACAAATTTATACACATATATAGACTGATAATCTGATCTTGATTGCAAATTTTCAGCCAAATCGGACATGTTTTCCCTCTACAACGGCTGGAAAACTACAGCGATTTTGTAGGCCTCAAGCCTGTATTATCGCTTTTTTCAAATCTAAATGGACAGAAGTCAGGAACCTTTGACCCTATTGACACAGAAATTGACATACATATATAGACTGATATTGTGATCCTGATTGCAAATTTTGAGCCAAATCAGATATTTTTTGCCTCTAATATGGCCAAAGAGCAACAGCCATTTTGTAGGCCATAAGCCTGTATTATCACTTTTTTCAAACCTAAATGGTCAGAAGTCAGGAACCTTTGACCCTATCAACACACAAATTTACATACATGTATATACAGACCACTTGATCATGAGTACCAATTTGGAGCACAATCGGACTTTTCTTCTCTTTTTAATAAATAGAAACACACTGATAGGGAATGTTCTGTCTTTCTGATAGAGTGATAGATTTCCAGCAGGTTATATGTGGTCTCTTGCTGCGCTCTGGTGGTCATTTGGTGAAACAGCTACAGGTGAATTATTCTAAATTAAAGCTCTGCTGAACTTATTTAATCTTGCTTGTCTTGCTTAATTGAACATATTTATCCTTCTTGTTCATGCTGGTCAGCCGCCTGGGTCATTCTTGTTTATGCTCCACCCACTTAATTTTTTTTAAAATTTGCATAATATGCAAAACCTACTTTTGAGATCTTGTCCTTGGATCCTTGACCAATCATGACATGTTTGGTGTCAAACAGTTCAGCAGAGCTTACTCCTCAATAATTATTAAAAAAATCTTTACATTTATAAACAATATGGCCGCCATATGCAAATGAGTTCTACCATGGTGCAGTAAAATGTCTTTAACACTTATAACTTTTGAATGCTTAACCTGACACTAATACTACTTCAGTCCTTTGATCATTACATGATTCTCAGATACCCTGTCAGTTTAAGTAGACATACACCCCCCCCAGGGGGCGGGGCCAATGCTCGATAGCTGTTTCTCTAGAACCATACAAGCTATCAAGGTCGTCCTTGCCAATTATCATCTATGGCCCATGCACTAATGGTACACCAAATGAAAATTTGATATGGACACTTTTGTGGTCACTATTAGCCAATCACATTCCAGCAAGCTTTTGACAGGCTGAATGTCAATCAGGTCAAAACTTATGTACTATTATTGATATTATTGGTTATTAATATGTGCCCTTGTCATGCCTCACTGCTAGGCTCTCCGAATGCCCACTAGAGTGCAGCAAGAGACCACATAAAACCTGCTGAACACTACAGCTCAATTTATCAATGCATTTCAGCTAGTTTACTCACACTACTCATCTAGCATTGTCATTATGGTCTTTATGGTCACGCTGGTCACCTAGCTTGGTTATGTTGCCCATCCAGCTAGGTCATTCTGGTCATTCACATTGGTCATTTTGGTCCTGCTGGTCATTCAGCTTTGTCATCATAGCAATGCTGGTCATCCAGCTTGGTCATACTGGCCAAACACCTTTGCCATGCTGGTCAGCCAGTTTGGTGATGCCAGTCAACCAGCAACATGTTTTAAGCCTAACTGGCCTCCAGGGGCCTCTTTGTCTGTAACGCTCGAACCCCGTAAATCGCCGCTTGCGGCTATATTTATTATTATTATTATTCTTTTTCTCCTGTAAAAACAGTTGTGCAGCCTAAACCGTAAGTCATAGAGAAATGAAACTTGGTAGGTAGATGTAGGATCAGTGCATCTCGGTGGACAACAAAAATGGCACCGATTGGTCAAGTGGTGGCGCTATAAACAAGGAAATTCATTTTTCACAATTTTCTCAATAACTCAAAAACCATAAGACCTACATTCAAAATTCTTTTTTTGATGGATTCCTTGGGTCAATACCAACAACTTTCCAATTTGGACCATGCACTTCCGTCTATATAGATTTTGTGCTAATTTGCATAATATGCAAAACCTACTTTTGCAAACTAGTCCTAGGAATTTTGACCAATCCTGGCATGTTTGGTATCAAAACACTCGTGAGAGCATGCGCTTCAATATTCCTTAAGAAAAAGTTGAAATATGTAAACAATATGGCCGCCATATGCAAATTAGTCCTTCCGGATATATGCCCCATTCACTTCAAGAGGTAAATTTGGAGCACTGTTTCTCAGCAACCGTGCAACCTAGCAAGTTGAAACTTTGCATGCAGAATCTATCATACAGCCTCTAAAGGATGTTCAAAGGGCAACTTAATCAATCAACATGGCTGAACACCATCAGCCAATCAGCATTCAGCAGACATTTTGGCAGGCTGAATGTTGCCCAATCTGGATGATATTTGGCAGTTATGTTCAGGTGGAGACACTGTAGTGACCTGCAAAGTGCTGAAACAATCCGCCCACTGGGGGGCGCTGTTCCAAAAAAACGAGTATATGTCAATCATGCTGTACTATTTTGACATCTAATTGTTTTTGCCATATTTAGTACAGTGGCTCTGACAAATTTCTCAATACAACTATGTTTAAAAAGTGCTTTGTTCATTCATAATTGCTAATTGTTTGAAAATAGCTATATTGAAACTACTCTCTGGATATTTGGCCTATCACCTCCATTTCAGTCTTGCTGCACACTGTAGAGTCTCTAGGTAAATGTTCATTAAAAACATTTGTGAAAATTTCACATACAATACTCTCCAGGCATCAAGCAATCTGTGCGTCCTTGGAATTTCTAACCTAAATTGCTGTAACTCTGCAGTATTTGCTGTAATCTCACAATGTTAAAGACCTCTGTACAATATCACTCTGATGAAGCGCCATTTAATACAGAACTAGATTAAGAATAACTTGACATTACATGTCATATCAGAACATTCACTCCTTTGTGCCTCTTCTCAACATTAATAACAGGTGAAAGACTTTTGATCATTTCTAAATGTGACAGAATGTCTCCAATTGTGTTAGACCTTCTTACACATCACCATCCTATGCTCTAGTAGGCACCATTGTGCTAGTTGGTGCTTGATGAAGCGCCATTTAATTCAGAACTAGATTTATAATAACTTCGTAATTACATGTCATATCAGAACATTCACTCCTTTGTGTTAATTTAAACTTGTTTGGTCAAACATTTCAGCTTGTTCTGCAAAGGTTCAAAGGTCAATCTGAATACCACTTTGTGAACATTCTGGTTGAAGCCACCTGATCAATACCAATAACATGTAGACACCTTTTGACTAGTTCTAACTCACTTAATGAATATCCTACAAAGTTCATTAGATTTACATGTGAATTTAAGCACTGATCAGGTTGAAAGGCCTCTGCTCAACATTAATAACAGGTGAAAAACTTGATAATTTCTAAATGTGACAGGGCATCTCCAATCATATTAGACCTTCTTACACATCACCATTCAATGCTCCAGTAGGCACCATTGTGCAAGTTGGTGCTTGAACCCGATGATTGCCGCTTGCGGCTATATTTATTATTATTATTCTTTTTCTCCTGTAAAAACAGTTGTGCAGCCTAAACCGTAAGTCATAGAGAAATGAAACTTGGTAGGTAGATGTAGGATCAGTGCATCTCGGTGGACAACAAAAATGGCACCGATTGGTCAAGTGGTGGCGCTATAAACAAGGAAATTCATTTTTCACAATTTTCTCAATAACTCAAAAACCATAAGACCTACATTCAAAATTCTTTTTTTGATGGATTCCTTGGGTCAATACCAACAACTTTCCAATTTGGACCATGCACTTCCGTCTATATAGATTTTGTGCTAATTTGCATAATATGCAAAACCTACTTTTGCAAACTAGTCTTAGGAATTTTGACCAATCCTGGCATGTTTGGTATCAAAACACTCATGAGAGCATGCGCTTCAATATTCATTAAGAAAAAGTTGAAATATGTAAACAATATGGCCGCCATATGCAAATTAGTCCTTCCGGATATATGCCCCATTCACTTCAAGAGGTAAATTTGGAGCACTGTTTCTCAGCAACCGTGCAACCTAGCAAGTTGAAACTTTGCATGCAGAATCTATCATACAGCCTCTAAAGGATGTTCAAAGGGCAACTTAATCAATCAACATGGCTGAACACCATCAGCCAATCAGCATTCAGCAGACATTTTGGCAAGCTGAATGTTGCCCAATCTGGATGATATTTGGCAGTTATGTTCAGGTGGAGACACTGTAGTGACCTGCAAAGTGCTGAAACAATCCGCCCACTGGGGGGCGCTGTTCCAAAAAAACGAGTATATGTCAATCATGCTGTACTATTTTGACATCTAATTGTTTTTGCCATATTTAGTACAGTGGCTCTGACAAATTTCTCAATACAACTATGTTTAAAAAGTGCTTTGTTCATTCATAATTGCTAATTGTTTGAAAATAGCTATATTGAAACTACTATCTGGATATTTGGCCTATCACCTCCATTTCAGTCTTGCTGCACACTGTAGAGTCTCTAGGTAAATGTTCATTAAAAACATTTGTGAAAATTTCACATGCAATACTCTCCAGGCATCAAGCAATCTGTGCGTCCTTGGAATTCCTAACCTAAATTGCTGTAACTCTGCAGTATTTGCTGTAATCTCACAATGTTAAAGACCTCTGTACAATATCACTCTGATGAAGCGCCATTTAATACAGAACTAGATTAAGAATAACTTGACATTACATGTCATATCAGAACATTCACTCCTTTGTGCCTCTTCTCAACATTAATAACAGGTGAAAGACTTTTGATCATTTTAAATGTGACAGAATGTCTCCAATTGTGTTAGACCTTCTTACACATCACCATCCTATGCTCTAGTAGGCACCATTGTGCTAGTTGGTGCTTGATGAAGCGCCATTTAATTCAGAACTAGATTTATAATAACTTCGTAATTACATGTCATATCAGAACATTCACTCCTTTGTGTTAATTTAAACTTGTTTGGTCAAACATTTCAGCTTGTTCTGCAAAGGTTCAAAGGTCAATCTGAATACCACTTTGTGAACATTCTGGTTGAAGCCACCTGATCAATACCAATAACATGTAGACACCTTTTGACTAGTTCTAACTCACTTAATGAATATCCTACAAAGTTCACTAGATTTACATGTGAATTTAAGCACTGATCAGGTTGAAAGGCCTCTGCTCAACATTAATAACAGGTGAAAAACTTGATAATTTCTAAATGTGACAGGGCATCTCCAATCATATTAGACCTTCTTACACATCACCATTCAATGCTCCAGTAGGCACCATTGTGCAAGTTGGTGCTTGAACCCGATGATTGCCGCTTGCGGCTATATTTATTATTATTATTATTATTATTATTATTATTATTATTATTATTATTATTATTATTATTATTATTATTACAAGTTATCCCCTTCCTTTTTTCCCCCTCTACTTCCTCTATTTCCTTTTACTTCTCTACATCCTTTACTTCATATGTTGTGTATTACACTAAACTATAATTTATTTAAATACAATTGGGAAAATATTATTATTATTATTATTATTATTATTATTATTATTATTATTATTATTATTATTATTATTATTATTATTTTTATTTTTATTTTTATTTTTACAAGTTATCCCCTTCCTTTTTTTCTTCTTTTTTCCCTCTACTTCCTCATTTCCTTTACTCCTCTACTTCCTTAACTTCATATTTTGTGTTTTACACTAAACTATAATTTATTTAAATACAATGGGAGAAAATATTATTATTATTATTATTATTATTATTATTATTATTATTATTATTATTATTATTATTATTATTATTATTATTATATCCCCTTCCTTTTTTTCTTTTTTTTCCTCTACTTCCTCATTTCCTTTACTTCTCTACTTCCTTTACTTCATATGTTGTGTTTTACACTAAACTATAATTTATTTAAATACAATGGGAGAAAATATTATTATTATTATTATTATTATTATTATTATTATTATTATTATTATTATATCCCCTTCCTTTTTTTCTTTTTTTTTCTCTACTTCCTCATTTCCTTTACTTCCTCATTTCCTTTACTTCATATTTTGTGTTTTACACTAAACTATAATTTATTTAAATACATTGGGGAAAAAAATATTATTATTATTATTATTATTATTATTATTATTATTATTATTATTATTATTATTATTATTATTATTACGTTTTTCATTATGTTTTAATGTATTGTGAATAATTAAAAAATAGGCTCTGGATCCACCCAAATGACCCAATTACTGCCTATGCATGTGTTATAAAGCCATTTTCTTGATACAGCATCCTTATCATCATCATCATCATCATCATCACACCATAAATTCCACTTCTGGTAAATATGATACTTATTCCCACACTATGAGTCTCAGCAGGGCACATTTCTTTGCCTATGTTCTCTTTTGATCACCAAAACTTCCTCCACTTCCTCAGTCTGCGTAAATTCCGCTCGTCTAAATTGCAGCTCTTTGCTGAAAGCGAGTGAGATGCTGTATTCCTTTTGTGACCTACAGCGTCTCAGCCTCTCGGTCTTAAGATGCTTCAGCTGAATGCGGCTGCATGTAAATCGCAGATAATTTCACTTAAAGATTTCCTACAGGATTTCCCAGACAAATGTATTCCGTGTGTGGAACTGACAGCGCTTTGCATAATCTCCTTCTGTTATACAGCTCGCATAGCCTCTTCTGCAAATGTGCAAAACATTCAGAAAGTTAGAGAATCTGAACCCAGCTGCAGTAATGAATGTGCGTGAGAGAGAGAGAGAGAGAGAGAGAGAGAGAGAGAGAGAGAGAGAAAGAGAAAGATT
Organism: Astyanax mexicanus; assembly: GCF_023375975.1. NCBI lineage: Eukaryota > Metazoa > Chordata > Actinopteri > Characiformes > Acestrorhamphidae > Astyanax > Astyanax mexicanus. The sequence continues at coordinate 51,861,354 of NC_064415.1, forward strand.
CTTGAATCGCACCATCTTAGGGAAGTGGACACATATTCGTATTCAATGTTTTTCTTTTCATTTTTAATTTAAAAATTTTCCCATTTTCGCCCAATTTAGCTTGGCCCCATTCAGCTGCTATTTAGCTGTATATCACTGATGATGCCAGATTCCCTGAGTTTAATTATTTTTCTCCAATACATTTCTAACCTGCTGTCTTCGTTACTCGGTACCAGGGGCATCGCAAGTGCTTTTTAGAGGCTCAGGAACCGCCAATGATAATCTACGTCAGGGGTCGGCAACTAAGTTTGGCTGCGGGCCAGATATTTTCAAAGCCATTACGTGGCGGGCCACGAAAAAAAAAATCTGTTTTAAAAAAGAAGTGCAATAAGATGGACTTCTACAGACTAGTAGCTCTCCAGCCCAGAGGGTTGTTAAACCCAATAACAGAACAGTTGATCTCAAAGTAGGTAAACCCAAGAAGAACGGAAAAAATAAATAAATAAACACACGGCTCCTCAAACGTGTTTCGGGTCCAATTCTCTCATACTGGACACTGGATATATAACTGCATCAACTCTGCCTGCATGGCACTGTCCTAAAACAAAGCCTCTTCTTAAGCTGACGCACAAGAAAGCCGACAAACAGTTTGCATAGTGCAATTAACCTATCTTTTGAAGGACACTTACTTACAGAGTGATTAGGTGTTGTTAGAGCATTGCCAACTGTCAATGATGAGAGAGCACGGTTTTTGCAGTACATGTCAGTCAAGGGGATAGAACCAGCAATCGTTCATAAGTAGGGTATTTATTTATTTTTTTAAATGTGCAAACCATTCTAAAAGTTTCTAAAAGATTCTGAAACTAGCTGCAGTAATGGATGAGTTTCTGAAGTTTCTATTCCTGCACCCATCTCAGGCTAGTAGAGAGCATGGCAAGTGGCGCTCATTTTCATTTTCTTTTCTTTTCTCTTTTTTTTTCCATTTCGCTCTCAAGGATATACTCGCTTATATAGAGAGCAGGGTCATAAGTCAGCAGGCAGTTCTCCCGGGCAGTTGACACTCGCGTGTTTTGCAATTGCGCAGTTGTTGATATGGGTCTGGTGCGCGCTGACACTACAGTGGAAACATTCTCGCGGTTGCATTTCAGTAATTGAGGGAAAACGGCATCTATATTCCGCAGCCTGTAAACGTCTCCATAAAAAAAAAAAGGCTTCACCCACGTGGTCTTTAAATGCACTGTCCAGATAGATTTATACTCTCACTGCTAATACACTTATATGCTCTTCTCCTCACTTTCTCTCCTCTCTCTCTCGCTCTCTCGCTCTCTCACTCTCTCGCAGTCACTTTTCTATTTGTGCACTTCTCTGTCCTCGGCATAGTGGACTGTTACTAAATGGATGCAGATTTTATTCAAGCTATTTTCAACCAGTGTGCAAGCTTTAGCCAGCTAGACACTTTTTTAATGACTCTCCTAACTCACTGCGCCCCTCTCCACAGCGGCATAACGCCTCGTCCTCAGATAAGACCGTCCGGCCATACTTCCCTCCGCCTCGGCCTTTTCTCTTACGCTTATCGCCGGCGCCCTCTCGTTAATACGTGGACATGTTTTGTCGTTTTTCTTTTTAATTCCTTAAATAAGCTTTTATTCAGCCTCTTTCTTCCCGCCGGCAACTGTGTGCACCTCTTTGGACGTCTTAAATATACCTGCCTCCCCCTCTCTCTCTCTCTTTCTCTCTCGCTTTCTCTCTCTCTCGCTCTCTCGTTTTCATCCTCCCGCCCTCTCCCCGGGAGTAATTGTACTATGTGTTTACAGAGCCAGAGATATATTAAACCGCAGACCCCTAATTAACTTCTCCTGTCCGTCACTCCGTGCTCTCTGTGCACCCCCTTTCCCCACGACCGCATAGCAATTAGCTCTGACCTATCTTTGTGTACCAGTGAGGAAGTCCAGTCCAACGTCCATAGGCCCTCCCCTCGCTTCCGGCGTCTACATTTCTGCTCCAGACGCTTTTCTTTATTTCCATGACTATTTACATTGTAGGTTATTCTCACTGAAGGCATCAAAACTATGAATGAACACATGTGGAGTTTTATGTACTTAACAAAAAATGAATGACCCGGCCTCCACAGTCACCGGACCTGAACCCAATACAGATTTGAGGTTTGGGGTGAGCTGGAGCACAGAGTGAAGAAGGCAAAGGGGGCAACAAGTGCTAATAAACACCTCTGGGAACTCCTTCCTTCCTTCAAGACTGTTGGAAAACCATCATTTCAGGTGACCACCTCTTAAAAGAAGCTCATTGAGAGAATGATGCCAAGAGTGTGTAAAGCAGTAATCAGAGCAAAGGGTGGCTATTTTGAAGAAACTAGAATACAAAACATGTTTCCAATTATTTCACCTTTTTTGTTAAATACATAAAACTCCATGTGTTCATTCATAGTTTTGATGCCTTCAGTGAGAATCTACTCATTTCAATGTAAAACTAAGCACACTTTTAGAAATATGCTTCCAACAGTATATTTGGATAGGCGAGCTAACTAACTCACTCACTAGATCAAAAAGTAAAGATAAGGAAATGAGACGTGATTAGATATATTTTGTATTTTTAGAATGTATTTTGTATTTTGAATGACTGTTAATGCTATATTTGCTATTCATTGCTATTTACACTTTTGTATCACCCAGACAAAGAATGACAGTGAGTTGTAGATGAAGATGAAAACTAAAAAATCATAAAAAACTTGGGGGAAAAAATTGGTCCATGCGGGCGCACTGGTGGTAAGAAGCGTATATCGGATGGGTAACCCAACTCGACACAACACCGGTAGCACCTAGCCCTTGACAAGGATCTCCTTATCTACTAAATTGGACACTGACACTGAACACACAAAATCTAACTTGGGCTAACTTGGCTAACCTAAACCACAAAACTGGAGCCAATAATTTATATCCCTATGGAGTTTTGCTCGTTTGTTCCTCGATGGGTCCTCAACGATTCAGAAAGTGGAGGGAAAAGATGAGGAAACCGGAAATAGGTTTACCCATCACCTCACCCGGAACTTGACCCCTCCTCCTTGTGTGAAAAATGCTAATTGCCTGATATTGCAAACAAACTGTGAGAACAAATCCCGACGTGCTCACTATTGGCCAAATCACATTGAAAACGACTGGACTTTGATTGAACGATTGCTTTGCCTGGTCTTTAACGACTAGGTGTCCCCAGAGATGGACCGATGGTGGTGAGGTTGAAGGGTCATCTTGTAAAATTGGGAATCTGTCACATCACCAGATCGTAAATACTCGTTCTACTAGTCGTTTCATGTAATTGGCAACTGCCAAATTTATGACATGAGTGAGCGAGAATTACAGCCGGTGCACAGCAGTATCAGTACCAAGTACCAACCTCTGCAATTAGCCTGTGTGCGGAAGGCTAAACACACTTTACAGAGTGATTGCAGCTGGGGGTTTGGTGCCTTGCTCAAGGGCACCTCAGCTGTCAGAGTTGAAGGGCTGGCTGAGGCACTGTGGTTCTGTAGTCCTTGTCAGTCAAAAGGATTGAACCAGCAACCTTTCATGACAAAGGCAAACATAATTATTACTGTGTTTATGTTGTTCACAGATGGATTGTGGCCTCCGCAGTGAGGGATAAGGGAACCAGTGGCAACTTGTCGAAGCTGGGTATTGACCCCACCAGCTTTTTTTTAATCAAAGAACCAATGGTCTGCCCATTGGCACAGACAAAAAGTGTTTTTTGGCATTTGTCAGCTAAAGAAGCTGAAACCAGAGCGCAGGGTCAACCATTCTCATGCATCCCTTGAGTAGAAGGGGTGATGGGCCATGCTCAAGGGTCCAACATTGGCAACTTTTTAAACTTGGGTATTGAACCCACAACCCTGACATCGCCATTAGTGACCCATTTATCAAAGCTGGGTATCAAGCCTACTACAACCCAGCCATCAAGAACCTACTGTTCCTGATGGGCTACTACTGCCCAACAAAAAATGTTTTTTTTTTTTTTTTTTTTTGGCATATGTCAGCTGATAAAACCAGGGTCAGCCAATGGTTAACCAATGGCCCAACAGTTTTGGCTTAGCAAAGCTGGATATTAAACCCATCACCTTGCTCTAACCACTGAGCTACCATACCCTATAAAAAGGTTTTCATATATTCCAGAGTGCAAGTTTCCATTCTATTGCGTCCCTCTAATAGAAGGGGTTAAGAGCCTCAAGGGTCCAACATTGGCAGCTTTTTAAACTTGAGTATTGAACCCACAACCCTGACATCACCATTAGTGACCCAGTGCTCAAACCACTGTGTTTTTTGCATATTCCAGCTGTGAAAGATGAGGTAAAAGCACAAGGTCAGCTATTATGCAGTGCCCAAGAGTTTTAGCTTATCAGTGCTAGGTATCAATAATCCAGTGAGTCACCACTCTCTATAAAAAAGTTTTTTCACATATTCCAGCCAAGAAAGTTAGAGTCAGAGGGCAGGGTCAGCTACTGATATGTTATTGACAAAGTTATGGAGAGTCTGATAATGGTTTATTTGATCTAAATAGTAGTTATTACCATCTTGTGAGCGAGGTTGAACACTGGCCAGCATGCTCATGGTGGCAAGATTACATGAATTAAACCATCACTGATTGGTGGAATCTTCACACTAGACCTCAAGCAGCTTGGACTGTGTGTCTCTCCACTCTTCCTCCAGACTCTGCTCCCTTGATTTCCCTTGAATGACATGAAAAGTTTACTGATGATCAGCGATGGTTTGGATGGTCCACTGTGTTTTATTATCAAGTCTAAAGTCAGTGCAGTTTTGTTTTCCAGCAAAATCTTACAGCACTTCATGCTTCCCTCTGCTACTGACAACTTTTATAAAGGAGATGTGGATTTCATTTTCCAGCAGAACTTGGCACACTGCCCACACTGCCAAAAGTACCAGTTGTCCTTATATAATATTTTATGTTTCTGAGATATTGATTTTTGGGTTTTTATTAGCTGTAATCCATAATCATCAACATTGATAGAAGAATTTTAGACATGCAACTGCCAGGAAAAAGACAAAGATGCAGTTAGAGAGGACATAGAGGTAGCTGGTATGAGGACAGAGGACATAGAAGACAGAGAGAGATGGAGGAGGATGACTCGCTGTGGCCACCCCTGAAAAGGGAAAGACAAAAGAAAAAGAAGAAGAAGAAGAAGAAGAAGCCATACTCATCAGCAATAACATAAAATGCTATTAAACAAATAAAATGCTTAAAATAGATCACTCTGTGTGTAATACATCTATATAATATATGACTTTCACATCTTTCACAAATTTCGCAGGTTAGTACAGCACTCTTTACAGTAGCTTACACTGGAAATTGACAAAAAGTCAAGTTACACCTTTTAGCATGCATATCAATGTGTATTTTCCAGCTTGTTCTGCTGTGTTCAATTACAGTAGTATCACAAAATGGACAGCCATTCCATTCTGTCAGTTCTGTTCTATTCTGCATTACACTGCAGTGATTTTTTGGTGTTTTTGCAGTTGTACAGCACAGCTTGCACCACCTGCTGGTTAGAACTCCTGTTTTCGACCTCATTTGTTCCGGGAGGGATGCCGTTTGATCTCCTCCTCACTGCAATTGGTCCTAATCACCACCTCGTTTCTTCCGAGACCTCACAGGAGCTGTGATTGGTACACATGTCACATGGTTGCCTGCATCTCTGCATGCAGCTGGCCTCCGGCGGCACTGATTTGTCTGCATTTGGAGTTTAACTCGCCGGGTTAAGCTTGGACATTCATGAGTTTCAAAGGATCATTTGAATGGAACTAAAAAATATATAAAAAATCGCTCCTTTATTACTCTGGAAGGCCGGAGAGTTTAGATGGATCTTTGAAGCAGGTCGGTTCAGGCGCAGTAGAAGCCTTCGATCGTTCCCCCTGAGTACAATTACAGAGGCCCGGCGGAGCAGGGGCTGCTTGCCCGGGCGCATTGAGCCTGTTCCTCCACGCTGTTTCATCGGCCGGCTAAAACCCTGCCCTCCGAAGGCCAGGCGCAGATAATCGCGTCTGATCACCCTGGGGACTGGCCTGCTCTCTGCCGTCCTTTCTCTGAGTTGATTTGTGATTTGGGAGGTGATAGGTGGATAGGGAGTGTGTTCATCTGTGAGTTTGTGTGTCTGTGAGTTGTGTGCCTCTCAGTTTGAGACTGGGGAAAAACGATTTTATATCTAGCAGCGAGACACGTGTGAGAAGAAAGCTGAAAGTGACACCAGACATGACCACCACTGCTTTCTATTCACACATGCTGCTCAGGCTTGGCTTAACCCCTGCTTGCATGTCTGTGTGGCCATGGATCAGGCTATTTGTGGTAACCAAGGGAGCCCAGGATGATGGAAAAAAATCAAAAATAAAACATGAAAAGGAAAGGAATCTTTCAGATTTGAGAAAAAATACATATAAAAGTCAAAATCTTGTACCTTTTGAGTTTTTGTGAAAATATCAGTTGTTAAACCTACCAAAGAACCAAAAGAGATGGTCTTGATCTGGATCAATTGGACTAGAATCTAGTTTGTTTGCTTTTCTAGATAGTTTGGACTTTAATGCAGTTGAATTTGACCCATTAAACAATAAAAGAAGAAAAAAGAACTGATGTTGAGCCCAATTTTAGCTTGCCTTGCATGCTCGCCATCACGCAGAAGTACAAAAACAGAAATAAAAGGTATCAGGGTCAATTACGAAGCTTTTTTGAAAATGGGTAATCCAAAGAGTCAAAACCAGAATGCAGAAACAAAGGGCAGAAAACATAACACGGGAGAGTGGGACAGTCTAAATAAACCCATGCCAGGGCAGTATCAGAGGGGAAGGTAAAATCCTAAATGTTAAAATTAATAAGGTTCATTCACAGAACGCTGGCAAGATAAATGCTTTTTAATGATGGACGAAACCAATCTAATACTCAGCAGACAGTAAGTGCAGTGCAGGGGTATACACAGTGCATGAAACAGGTGAAATCAATATTCAGGTGATCAGGTGTTCTAGGAGGTGTCATGTGAGCAGTCATGTAAGGCATTCTGAGCAATGGAGTCTGGAACTAACTGGAATCATGTAAAAAAAAGAAGCCTCTCAGTTTGAGACTGGGCAAAAATGATGAACGATTTTATAGCTAGCAGCGAGACACGTGTGAGAAGAAAGCTGAAAGTGACACCAGACATGACCACCACTGCTTTCTATTCACACATGCTGCTCAGGCTTGGCTTAACCCCTGCTTGCATGTGTGGAAACCAAGGGAGCCCAGGATGATGGAAAAAAAAACAAAAAAACATGAAAAGGAAAGGAATCTTTCAGATTTGAGAAAAAATATATATAAAAGTCAAAATCTTGTACCTTTTGAGTTTTCGAGAAAATAGCAGATGTTAAACTTACCAAACAACCAAAAGAGATGGTCTTTTTCTGGATCAATTGGACCATGAGCTAGTTTGTTTACTTTTCTAGATAGTTTGGACTTTTCAAACCAATTACAAGAAATTAAAGCAGTTGAATTTTACCCATTAAACAATAAAATAAGAAAAAAGAAAAACTGAGCCGAAATCCAGCTTGCGGGCAGAATCTAACCATCTTGTGGGCAATGTCCTGTGGGCAGTATCCTGTGGGTAGCATCCTATGGGCAGCATCTTGTGGGCAGCATCCTGTGGGCACCATCTTAAATGCAACATCTTGTGGGAAGCATCCTGTGGGCTGCATCTTGTGGGCAGTGGCCTATGGATAGCATCTTGTGGGCAGCATCCTGTGGTCAGCATCCTGTGGCAAGCATCCTGTGGGCAACATCCAGTGGGCAGCATCTTGTGGGCACCATCTTGTGGGCAGCATCCTGTGGGCAGCATTTTGTGGACAGCATCCAGTGGGCAGCATCCAGTGGGCAGCATCCAGTGGGCGGCATCCAGTGGGCAGCATCCTGTGGGCATCATCCTGTGGGCAGCATCTTGTGGGCAGCATCTTGTGGGCAGCATCTAGTGGTCAACATCTTGTGGGGAGCATCCTGTGTGCAGCATCCAGTGGGCAGTATCTTGTCGGCAGCATATTGTCGTCAGCATCCAGTGGGCAGCATCCAGTGGGAATCATCCAGTGGGCAGCATCCAGTGGGAATCATCCAGTGGGCAGCATCCAGTGGGGAGCATCCTGTGGGCAGCTTTCAGTGGGCAGCATCCAGTGGGCAGCATCCAGTGGGCAGCATCTTGTGGGCAGCATCCTCTACGGGGAGCATCCTGTGGGCTACGTCTTGTGGGCATCATCCTGTGGGCATTATAGTGAAATAACTGTAATCACCCACGCTGGTCAGAGATTAGCATTATTTGTGCTTTCATTCACGTAGCCACTTATTGTTTTACTGGCCAGCAAAATAATATCACTGCACAGATTTATGTATAATAGATGAAACATAAGATATGGGACTTTTTAACATTTTAACAAGAGGTGTTTTTTTAGCCTCTGCTTATTTTCTTGGAACTGAATAATTGAAGAAAGTGAGCACAATTACAAAGCTATAGTCATACAGAACGCAGCAGAAATATTAAACAGTGTGTGACCTTGAGTGTAGGAGTATGTGTGTGTAATTGTGTGTGGTAAACATTCAGCTGCGGCAGTTTTTTATTTTGTTATTTATTTTTTGCATCTGAATACAGTACAGGCCAAAAGTTTGGACACACCTTCTCTTCTCTTCTCTTTTTCAATGAGTTTTCTTTATTTTCATGACTGATATTTACATTGTAGATTCTCACTGAAGCATCAAAACTATGAATGAACACATGTGGAGTTTTATGTACTTAACAAAAAATGAGCTGTCCTCCACAGTCACCGGACCTGAACCCAATCCAGATGGTTTGGGGTGAGCTGGAGCACAGAGTGAAGAAGGCAAAGGGGCAACAAGTGCTAATAAACACCTCTGGGAACTCCTTCCTTCAAGACTGTTGGAAAACTTTTCATTTCAGGTGACCACCTCTTGAAGCTCTTTGGGAGAATGATGCCAAGAGTGTGCAAAGCAGCAATCAGAGCAAAGGGTGGCTATTTTGAAGAAACTAGAATATATTTTATGCCTTCAGTAAGAATCTACAATGTAAATAGTCATGAAAATAAAGAAAACGCATTAAAAAAGAGGAGTGTCCAAACTTTTGGCCTGTACTGTATATCATCGTATCAAAACCCATAAACACCCAGCCTGGCAGACTGACCTGGTCTTTCCTCACAGATCTGTGGAACTTGGTGCCTTCTTTTTCTTTCTCAGCTTAACTGGACCTTCCACACAGCAGAACCATGGCAGTCAGTACCTTCATACAGAGTCCTGACGTGAACCTGTGTAGATACGAACGGAAGTGTAATATTCATGTATTCTTTGCTGATGTGCGCTGTGTGTAGTCTGGGGACGTGGAGGAGCTTTAACTCCGCCTTTGATCTCAGGCTGTTGTGTTTTTGTGTGGATAAAGCCACACAAGTGAGCCGTGTTGTGTAATATCTCGGATTATTATATTAAAAACTTAAAAAAAGATGCTGAAGTCATATCATTTGCTTGAAGAAGTATGGCTTATAGGCAGTCTAGCGATTGGATTATCATATTGGTTGACTTGCTGCAATTTTTCCTGTCTTTCTTTGCCTCCAGCAAGACAAGCTTGACCAAAGTGGTTGACCATCATGACCAGCGTTACTCAACTGGTTCTCCAGCAATGCCAGCGATACCAAGCAAAACCATCAAAACCAGCATGACTTGTTTCCATCAATGACTTTCCATCCATGAGACCAGCATGACCAAGCTGGTCTACCACCATAACCAGCATGACAAAGCTATTGGTTCACTAATATGGCCAACATAAAGTCATTTTAGTGTGGGAGGTTTCATGGCTAAATTGGACCAGCCTGGTGGCCAATCTTCATTAATTGCACATTGCACCAGTAAATCGTAACTGTTGTCAGTATCAGTATCAGTGAGGATATGAAAAGTGGTCAATACTTCTTCTATTGCCATCCTATCTGATCTAGACAGAAGCTAAGCTGAAGAGCGGATTCATTTCAGATCATTTATTGAGGATGAACAGGACAGATCAGGATGATGGACAGGTTGGCTGTGTTGGCTGGTGTGTGGCTGGAGGGGGGCCCTGCATTGGTTTATGCCCAGGGGCCCATGATTTATTAATCCGGCTCTGCTCAACAGTCATGGCTGAGGTGCTCTTGAGCAAAGTTCCTAACCCCCAACTGTTCAGCAGGGGCTGAGGTGGACACTGATTTCCCCTAATCACTGGTGTGTATAGTATAGTATAGTATATATTAGGGCTGGGCATCACAGAATCGATGAGATTTGAGTTTATCAGAGAACTAAGGTTGTATTTATATAAGGATTAATGGTCCATAACACAACAACAGTGAACAATATAAGGTAACCATACACTCAATCCCTCCACTCAACCTCAGTGTCAGAAAAGACCTTGAAAAAGGCTTTTGATGCAATTTCCTTTTAATTTGAATGTAACTGCTGTCGCATTTAAGGTGGAGTGGAAAAATCTGGAACAATCCCAACTAGTTTGCTAAATGCAAGTGAGGAATATATTTATTCAAGTTAGGAAATATCTTGTTTAACCACTCTAGCAAGCTCTAGTAAATTTGAGTGAGAGAAGAAATGTAAAACTTGTTGATAACGTAGCTTAGCTTCTCTAAACCTACAGCATGTTTTGAAACTGCTCAGCTGCCACCTTTAAGGTGGAACAGAAAGCTCAGAGAAAATGCCATGGCTAGATTGTTTGCTATATGTGAGTGAAATATACATTTACTGACATCTTATTTAACTACTTTAGCATCAGTTGGGTCTCCAACTCTGCAGATGAAAAATATAAAGATCTTGGGTTTATATAAATTGGTATTGGATGACTAAATGAAGACTAAATTGAATCGAAAAATCTAGAAAATCATTTTTCTCCCAATTTATCCGGCCAATTGTCTCACCCATTAATCTGCTACTTAGCTATATATCTCCCATTACAAGTGATGCCACAACACAAGGAAAACCAAACTACCACCTTGTGCTAGCACCTTGACATTACCTTTTGGAGTAATGTGGAGAGAGAGCTCCATCTACCCACCCAGAGAGAGCAAGGCCAATTGTGCTCTCTCGGGGCTCTGGCAGCTGATGGCAATCTGCATGACCAGGATTCGAATCAGCAATCTCCTGATCACAGTGGCAGCGGCTTAAGCTGCTGGACCACTCTGATGTTCTTGTTTGGCCACAGTGGAGAAATATGATATAAAAAAAACTGATGTAGATAAACATAAACCTCTTGACAAAAACAGCTCTGGTTGCTTTTGGGATTACATGCCTCATACCAGTAGGCACTGTGTGGCTTCTTTGCAAACCCTCAATTGCCAAAACCAGGCTAGAGTTTTATATGTCCACTGAGTCAGACCCACCAATCATGGACAGGCAAGCATGTGATGACCTGGCACCTGTGTTGGGAATTGAGGCCCTTGGCAGCCAAGCCATCAGCCCAATTCATCCTGGATACGACTGAAGGGTGCTCTCACTCAGGCTCCCAACCACAAACTCTACCATCATGGCATGGTTCCTAAAAAAAAAAAAACAACACTGGCAGATGCATTTGTTAATGGGACTGGTTGCTGTATTCTACAAGAAAGCAATTTCCTTGAGTAAAAGCTTTTAGATATTGTGTTTGAATCAAAGTGGCTCCACCAGTACAATACCGTTTCAGTTGGAATTTTATAAACACTCATCATAGACATGAATGTTCTACAATATTGGGCTTTCTTTGGTTTTCTCTTTCTTTGTATATTGTAGAATTAGAAGATGCTGTACATCTTTAATGGAAAAAACAAAATCATTTAGACGTTTTATTTATCTTTACTTTTTTTAGAAATACTTTTTATCCCATTTTCTTCCCAATTTACAAGGCCAATTACTTAACCCACTCAGTAGGACTGGCAAGCTGCATGACCAGGATTCAAATCAGCGATCTCCTGATCCAGTGGCAGCGCTTTAGACCACTGTACCACTCGGAGCTCAGAAGTTTTAATTTTCAGGAGGGGGTAAAAATTGAGCTAAATCTCTTTTAGCAGTTTTTTTTTTACCTTGACCAGACTCTTGGTCTTGGTTGCCATCAATAAACAAACCATCAGACAAATTTAGTTCCAAAGTTATTTATCCATCACCTGATCAATTTTGATGTGTTTGGGGTCATTGTGCTGTTGAACACCAAATTTCTAGCTGATAGTTTAAAGTTATGCCAACGAATTCTGAAGTAGCACCAGCAAAACCAGCATTACCAAGCTGGTCCTCCAGCAAAACAATATATGTATAAACTAGCTAGTCTTACAGCAAGACTAGCATGCCTAAGCTGGTCCTACAGCACATGAAGCCTGACTAAAATAAAGGCACATAACAGTATTAGACGTTATCTTGGCATAAATGTGTGTCATCTGATGTTATTAACAACATTTAACCATAAATTAATGTCTGTTGACGTTGGTGGCTGGTGGGTAAACTGGTCTTGATCATGCCAGTCCCCTAGCAAGACCAGTGCACTGCAAAAAATGATATTTTAACTAGTCAAACCCTTTTAAATGTTTCCTAAATATCAAATATTTCTCATTTTCAGATTCTTAGACTATCATATTAAGAATTAATAACTTATTTCAAAAAAATAAAAATTTACCTCATTTAATTATTTAATCTACTAAAAGTTCTATTTATTCTATTGGCAGATAATGTTGTTTAGTTCATGAAATAACTGATCATTCAGTTTTTGTCAAGAAATAATTCTTGAAATAAAGCAAGCAATAGTGTTTGTCAGTGTGTACGACACTTCTAGTAGATTAAAGCTAAAAACAAAGAAATATAAGTTTGTTAGATTGGAATTTTTGCATGACTAACACACCGCAAAAAAAAATAAATCTTTTATTATTTTAAGGCAAAAAAAAAGAGAATTTTATTCTTAATAAGCATTGTACATGCAATATAAAGTAATGATCTTATTCAGTTGTACTTAGAATTTACACCTTATTTTAAGTATTTTGATTCTAAAATAAATACAAATTAAGTACTTCCTATTTTAAGAAATATTACCAAAAAATAAGCTTCCCCACTGGAGGATTTATGCTCTGCCCTCCAAAAAAAGTATTGGAACAGTGAGGTCAAATCAGTTATTTTTGCTGAAAATATTTGAATTTAACATTAAAGGATTAATAGGGCACAAAAGATCATCATTTCAGTCTTAATTTCCAGGTATTTACATCTGAATCGTTGATTGATCATCCAAGAGAGAATGTTCATGCCTGTTCAGTATAATAAATGCATGTAATAAATATTCAGTGTAGTCATCCTCAGTATGTTGAGCCGTTGTGGTGTCAGAGCAGGTTTATTCAGTGACAGGAGGAGACAGTACTGTGTAAGTAGAGAAACTGGAGTTCAGATTTGTGTTCAACAGGCTAACCTGCATCACAGCCTGTGCCCACGCATATCTGAAACACAGAGGAACAGTTCAAACCAAGGTCACCACTGATACTCACCGACAACCTGGTGGGAACTTGGTGCAGGTGGAGGCAGCGTGTTGAGTTCTATATGACAGCCATAAAAAGCAAGAAGAGCCACCTGAGCTATTCACAGGGTCAACACAGGGCCACAACTTATAAAGTTTTTAAAGTAACTAATGACATTTTCTTGATTTTTGCTTAAATATAGCTTTAAAGCCACTTGCATATACAACTCTGGATGAAAAATGATGAGTTTCTTTGATTTTACCAAATTGAAAACCTCTGGAATATAATCAAAAGAAAGATGGATGATCACAAGCCATCAAACCAAACTGAACTGCTTGAATTTTTGCACCAGGAGTAAAGCAGCATAAAGTTATCCAAAAGCAGTGTGTAAGACTGGTGGAGGACAACATGATGCCGAGATGCATGAAAACTATAATTAAAATCCAGGGTTATTGCACCAAATATTGATTTCTGAACTCTTTAAACTTTATTTGAGGTCTAAAAGCTCTGCATCCTTTTTGGGTATTTCAGCTAGTTCTCATCATTTTCTGCAAGTAAATGCTCTAAATTAAAATATATATATTTTTTGCAATTTGGGAAAAAAATCAACAATGATCATTTTACTCAAACATATACCTATACCTATATCTATTTCTCATGTGACCAAACTTTTTGGGCCTATAGCTCAGCGATAATAGGGGGCCCATAGCTATTCATAATAGGGGGAAAAATGTACTGTAGAACCCTGTGGCACAGCTTAACCGTTAGTCCTTAATGGCATATTTTTCTCTTACATTACTATTACTTTTCCTCATGTAAGTAGTTTTGAGACCAGTACTTTTACACTTTCACAGTTACAGCTTAAGTTGATACTTTAACTTCTACAGAAGTATTTTTAAACCCTAGTATTTATACTTTCACCTGATTTTTTTTTTTTTTTTACAAATGTAAATACTTTTGAAACCTTTGATAATGGGAAAGCTTATAGGACACAAAGTGATCAAGCAGCTCATTTTTGAATGAGGGATTATTGGTTTGAATCCCGGTCATGCAGCTTGCCATCAGCTGCCGGAGCCCTGAGAGAGCAAAGTTGGCCTTGCTCTCTCTGGGTGGGTACAGTAGATGGTGCTCTTTCACCTCATCACTCCAAAGGGTGATGTCGATCAGCACAAGGCTGCATCTGTGAGCTGATGTATCGGAACCGAGTTGCTGCGCTTTCCACCGAGTGCGCTGTGATCCTACTGACCAAACATTCAAACAATTCAGACTACAGTGGTTCAAACCAATATATCAAACTACTGTGGAACCAACAAAATGCATTTTTTTGGAAATGATTATACTGTCAGATGTTAGTTATTTTACTGATGTATAGTACCACTTTATTTCAAAGCTAAGCTCCATTGTTGTTTGGGAAACGCACCCCTAGACAACAGTACAAAGCATGCTGGCGATTTCTCTGGTGACCGGTTTGTTAAGAATGCAGAGTACACACTGGAGGCATCAGCTGATTTGGGCTCATACATAAAACAGTAACTGCTCAGCCAGCACAGAGAGGAAACAGCAACAGATACAGTGCTTCAGGCAGTGCAAGAGGCACATCAGAAAGGTTAGCCCAGATGACAGCGTAGCCCTGACAGCGACCTACACACGTTCTGGCCGATGCGTCATACTGTCAGAGTAATGAATGGCAGATTGTTGACAGGAGGCAGGATGATCGTCCCTCAGAGCCTCAGGTCAGTCATTCTGCAGAGGTTACACTCGACACACCAAGGAGTCCAACGAATAAAGACCCAGGTCAGGAAACTCTTACACTGTCCAGGTATAATGCAGGAAGTGCAGATTCTGGAAGAAGAAGAAGCTATAGCCAAAGAAGAAGAAAACACGATGTACCAAAAACTCTCAGGACTAAATCTAGAGGCCTACACTACTTCACATACTTCACACGCAGGCTGCCAAGGATGTTCAGGAACATGGACTCATGAGTCATGTGCAGCGCCTGAGGTCCCGCTGTGCCAGACACCCACCTCAGCAGACCTTCTGGCTCTGACACATCAGAGCAGAGCAGATCACACAGCTACACAGTGTTCCAGAAGCGGTAGAACTGTAGACCTTACAGAAACTACAGGGGTTGAACAATTAAACTGAAACACAGTTCCTCTTACAGCATCCACAGTTAATCCTGTTGGATGTGGTTCGTCCTTCTTGGTGGTATGCTGACATTACCCTGGATACCGTGGCTCTTGATGCTTCACAAAGACTTGCTGTCTTGGTCACAGATGTGCCAGCAAGACATGCACCAACAATTTGTCCTCTTTTGAACTCTGGTATGTCACCCATAATGTTGTGTGCATTGCAGTATTTTGAGCAAAACTGTGCTCTTACCCTGCTAATTGAACCAACCTTCACACTCTGCTCTTACTGATGCAATAATGTGCAATTAATGAAGATTGGCCACCAGGCTGCTCCAATTTAGCCATGAAACCTCCCACACTGAAATGACAGATGTTTCAGTTTTATTGTCCACCACCTGTACATTTTAAGCTAAACACATGATTCAAGCTGGTCAATTGGCATGGCCATAATAACCTAGTTGATCAAACTACATAACCAGGATTTTTCACCAGCTTAGCCAACTTGATCGAACTGGTCGATTTTTGGTGTATTGCTATCATGGCAATGGAAAACACAGGTGTACCACTTACTGAAAACAACTTAGACAGATCATTTCATTGTCAGCATTGCACAGGTTCAGGTAGCTGCGCAACTGAAATTGCAATTCACCAAAGTAAAAGCTTCGGAATGGAATGGAATGCTTTTCCCGTTGTTACGATAGCAAAGACACACTGACACGCCCTAAAACAAGATGTTTGGTGAGCAGCTAATGGGTTTTCATACAGCTTACTAAAATAGGGCTCTTTCTGTCCAGACAGTAAGTTCTAAACCCAATTTCCACAGGTGCCTAATACTTTTAAACACTATTAAATCTGTACCAGCTGGAACAATGGGAAAGCCACCCGTCATCTCGTTACTTCGTTTAGAAGAAAAGAAGCCTCGGTAAACACCGTTGAAAGGAATGGCACTCTTCTTGGCTTTGCTCTGAACACACAGTCAGTTATTCTGATTAAAATGATAAACAGCTGAAGCCGTTTGAAGACCCCAGAGTCCGACAGAAGAAACTGTTCAAAAACGTCCGAACCTCCAAATAAAAGCACTATGAATAAAACATTAAGCTTACAGAGCTGCACCTGAATGAGAATCCAGTCCGCTCTATTTAGGTAGGGCTGAGTCTCTCTCTTTTATTCAGCGCTGAGATTTTTATCCATCAGTTTAATATTAGTGTAATTAGATGCTTTGACAGATTGCTCGCCCGTGCTTCCCACTGCTCATAATTCACAATCAAAGTCGTCCGGTTACACTCGGAGGCCGGCACAGATTTATGACTTATAATTCATATTGATAAGGTGATTCATTCAACTCAGTGTTTTATCCTTTAGTTTTTAGCCCCCTAGTGGCTGTTCCAGCAGCAAACTGGACATATTTACTGGTACAGGTTTTTTAAATCTGTCGCCAAGGATATTTTGCAACACTGCAAAGTCAAATAGTGTTTTTTGAATTATTATATTTTAAATTTTCCAAGCAGTTTGACCAACTGGAATAAGTTCGTTCACCAGCATGACCAAACTGGTCAACTAGCATGACTTCCTTGATGTAGCTGGTCTACTTGTAAAAATCAATACTCTTAGTTTTACATTTTAACTTTCATTTTTATTCCTTATTTTTATCCCCTATTCTCCCATTTTATTTTGCCAGTTACTCAACCCACTCATTGGGACTAGCACATGCCTCCTCCGATACATGTGAAGTTAGCCATTGCCTCTTTTCAAACTTCTGCTGATGCAGCATTGCCAAATAGCATCACAGCGCACTTGAAGGAAAGCGCAGTGACTCGGTTTTGATACATCAGCTCACAGATGCCTTGTGCTGATCAACATCACCCTTTGGAGTGATGAGGGAAAAGAGCGCCATCTACTGTACCCACCAGCAATTGATGGCAAGCTACATGAATAGAATTCGAACCAGAGATCTCCTTTAAGCACCTAAGCAGTATTTAAATGCCACTACATATTTTCTACCACATTTTCTATCAACACACCGTATAAATACATTTTATGTAAATACAGAGAAAGTATGTTTAATGTGTATTTTTTTATAAATAAAGTATATTGAATTGAAATTTCCCTTTTAGTATTATTTACCTAATTTTAACAATTTAAATAGTTTTAATGCACTTAAGTATACTTTCTTTTTACAAGAGTTTCTGGAAGAAACACTTTTTTTTTTTTTTTTCCTGAAAAATATTAAGAGTGCCAGTACTTTCAGGCATGGGTGTAATTGGAAAATTACAGATTAAACCCTGTTTTAACCCTCCCAGTGCTGGTAGCATGGTTTAATAGGGGTCTTTTTTATTTAGCTAGTTTGTTGTTTTGAGGAATTAAAACGAGTAAACCGTGGAGGACCAGGGTAGTTCTCATTTTGTTCTGCGATGCAGAAGCAGTGGACATGGCTAACAGCTCGGTTCAGTCACGCTTCAGGGACAAAAGCAGAAAACTCCAGAGGAGACAGGTGAAGAGACCGGAGCTGGTGTGTGAGGAGAACCGGTGGCTAAACACACACAGCGAGCCACAATTAGACAGGCTAGTAGCGTGGCGGTGAATCAGCACACCTGAGAGCTAATGTGCTGATTTAATGGAGGGCTCAGTGCGGGAAGGTCACCGCGCTGCAACTCTGGCGGCTCCAGCGAGGAGAAAAGCCACAGGATTCAGTTGCCAATCATCGGAGCCTGACAGGCGAGCTTGTTAGTTGCACAAAAGGACAAAAAGAGACGTACTGATTTGCTCTGTGCTTTGATGTGCCGTTCTGTATGCGTCTGAAATCTGTGCTCACGTCTAACTCGCTTGGGTTTTGTCCTTTTCTCTCTCTCTATCTATCTCTCTCTGTCTGTCTCTCTCTGTCTCTCTCTCTCTCTGTCTGTCTCTCTCTCTCTCTCTCTCTCTCAGGCACCTGGTTGTTCTCTGTCTCCGAGTTGGCCGTGCCGGGGGCGGAGGTGGGCCGGATCTCAGCAACAGATGCTGACCTGGGAGAGAATGCCAAGCTGGAATATACCATTCTGGAGGGGGAGTCGGGCGACACCTTCAACATTACTGGGGTGAACCAGGAAGCCATCATCATCCTCAATAAGGTAAGCTTGTATTTATTTATTCATTCATTGATTAATTTATTATTTTCTTCCCATTTTCTCCTAATTTAGCTAATTTAGCCAATTGTCCCACCCAATCAGCTGCTACTCAGCTGACAAGTCAGCAAGGCCAAGTGTGCTCTCTCAGGGCTCTGACAGGGCTCTGATGGCAAGCTGCATGACTGGGATTCAAACCCTAATTATAGTGGACCTCTGGTCCACTAGTCTGGAGAAGCATTTTTTGTGGGCTAAATAGCTAAATGCTATTGTGTTAATAAATGGTGAATTGAGTATAATAAAAGTGATAAGTGTATAACCAGGCAAGAATAGTTTTTTTTTTTTGGTTAATTCTTACTCCTTTCATGTTACATAACAATTTAAATATGAAATATTGTCTGTATATAACAATAATACACTTGCCATATGGTAACAGCATTTTGAATTTCCTGAACTTGATTGAGAGAGGGAAAGCAAACGATAATAGGGTTACAGAAGATAATTGGGGACCACAGGTTAGCCAAACTTGTTAGCTATCTATTCCGGAGAGGCATTTTTAGTTGTTGAGAAAGGGTAAAATATTGTGTTTAATGGTATCAGTATGCTGGAACGACCATCCTTGCTAAGCCCAATATATATTAATTCTAAAATTAAATTCTAAAATGATGCTTCTGCATGCTCGGTGCAATTACCCATTCTCACCAGAGAGGGCCCTATATCCCTTAAATCTTAAAACTTACGAACATCAGTTTTAACTGAAATATTTTCAATATTTAAATATTTACATATTTGCTGTATATAAAGCGAGCTCGGGTGCTTCGGAGATATCAGTGTATAACAATAATGCACTGTGTATAATTGTTGCCATATGGCAACAGCATGAGGCGGTGGAACTGCCACGTATGCAAATATGACTGTTATGTATTTTCTAGTCGTATGAGATATAAGAGGAGAATAACCATAAAGCCATTTATTGATTTGCTCTCACAGAGTGTATTACAGGGTGCTGTCGCATGCTGTTGACATATGGCAAGAAAATGCAGAACTGCTTAATGAAGATGCAGCGTCTTCTTAAAGATAAAAAGAAAATAGAAAAAAGCAGAAATGATGCTTATAATCGAACTGAAGCTTTTCTAGTGCATCACTGCTGAAGTGAGAGAGTGAAGGAGAAAGAGATTGTGTAAGAAAGAGAAAGAGAGAGAGGCAGTGTGTGGAGACTGTGCAGGGTGGGCAGGAAGAGCAGGGGTCAGGTGGGACGTGAGGCAGCAGGTTACGGGGAGGGTGTAGGAGGGCCAGGTGTCGTGAGGCGACGGGCGGTGTGTGGATGAAGGTTCAGGAGAGTCAGTGTGGGAATGAGAGCTGTGCTCAATCTGACTCACACCAGTCCAATCGTTCTCTGCCGCCTGCCAAAAAAAAATAATCTGTGCATGTGTGTGGTGTGTTTCTAAGTGTGTGTGTATAAAAATATTGTTTTTTATATAGAGTTACTTGGGGAAAAAGGTAATGAAACAGCTTGTAATGCAGAAACAAAACAAAACAATACTCAGCAATAAGGCGTAAGAGTTCAGAACAGTCTTATATACCCAGCTCACCAGGTGTTAGTACTCAGGCGAACAACTTCCTGAAGACATCACATGATCCTCAGAGTCACAGAGTGGTGCGTACTGGGTAGTGTAGTCTTGTGACTGGAAATCGCAAACTGGAACCTCTTGCTTAGATTAGACAGTTTTGGACATCTCTGCTGGATTTTCTCAGTCAGCTTTATGAGGTAGAGTCTCCTGGAATTCAGGCTTTCAGTTAACAGCTGTGCTGAACTCGTCAAGAGTTAACTACTTGAATTTCTTGTTCCCTTTTAATGTGTTTGAGAGCTTCAGTTAAAGTAAAGTTGTGAAGAGGTAGAGTTACAGGTATACAGGGAATAGCTCTATTTGAGTGCTGTTCTAATCTATATTATGGCAAGAACAACTCAAATAAGTAAGGAAAACTTACTTAAATATTTTTAAGAAATTAAGGCCAGTCAATCTGAAACTAATCTAGAACTTTTAAAGAAAATATCTTTAACTGCAGTTACAAAGACGATCAAAAACATTATGATGAAACTGGCACTCATCAGGACCATCCCAGGAAAGAAAGATCAAGAGTTTCCTCTGTTGCACAGGATAAGCGCAACAGCTCTCTAGATAAGAGCCATCAAACAGGCAGTCTGTAATATTAATTGAATTAATTAATTAATTCATGAATAAGTAATGAAGCTAATAGAGTATAATAGAGTATTTAAAATATATTATTAACTAAGCTATCAAGCAGTATACATTTTGAATAAAGCAATCAAGCAGTCTATATATGACATTAATGAAGTAATTAACTAATTAAATAATATATTATTAATTAAATCGTTAAGCAGTCTTCTTAATG
>NC_064415.1:51885000-51900000 GCF_023375975.1 Astyanax mexicanus
TATATATATATATATTTTTCACCAGGGAGTTGCATCTCAGAAAAATAGAATATCATTGAAAAGTATTTTTTTTTTCAGTATTTCCGTTCCAAATGTGAAACTCATATACTATATAAATGTATTAACTACAGAGTGAGTATTTCTTTTATTGGCTCTTCTAAGCAGCTGCCTAGTGCTTCAAAGGTAAAATGATTGAGGTCCACAAAGCATAAAAAGACTAGAATGAGTCGGCAAAGCATGTTCAAGTGGCCATTACTCAGTTCTGAATGTGCTTAATCCTTTGATGATCAACATGTGCACTTCCCCTCTAATGCACTTGGGGAACTTGGGTAAAAAATGTTCCACATTTATTTTCCCAGGTTATTTTTAAGCTGGCAGATTTAAAAAACTGAAAATGGAGACAAAGAGTGGTAGAGGTCAAGTTGAGATCTGGAAGAAAGGAAAAGGTTCTGAGTGAACAAATCTATGCAAAAATAATGAACCTTAATGGAAGATTGTAAAGCATTTGGGAAACCAGTTTCCAAGGACTGATAAGTTTAAAAAACACATTTGTCACCATAATGAGCAAAGGTGTGTTATTAATAGATTTGTGTTAATATTCTAAATTAATATTAAAATTCACAATAGACTACCTAAAAGCTAAAGGTAATATATAATGGTCCTCACAGTTCCTTAACCCAAACCAATCATCAATGCAAACGTTGACCAAACAATCTCAGAGAAGAAGAATAGGATGCTTTAGAAGCCATGCATGATGTCTAAAGCCACCATGCCCAGTGGCATCCTGTACTGATCCAGCTCTGTCCTGCCAGCCAATACCACCGGGATAATTTGAGTGGCATTTTTATGATCTATAACTAATCATCCATTATCAGATCCTGATCCACCAATTTTCTCAAAGCCAAAAGCCATCACATCCTAATGGCAGTGTTCCAAAACCTGCTGTAAGGTCTTGGCAGTGGAGTAGAGGCTGTTACTGCAGCTGAGGGAAATAAAAACTCTCTATAATTGCCCTTGATTTCTACAACAAATCTGTACATATAAGCTGTGTCCCAATGACTAGGCTGCATCCAAGGTGGGCTGGATTTCTCGGTCGATAAGTCATTAAAGACTGTTCCAAACTTAAGGATCCTTCGTATATATATAGCCAATCAATGCAGCTGAGAAATACAAGCAACATTTGAAACGCTTTGAAATTTTATGTATTTTATGTATCCTTCATGACCCACACAATTCACTGAGCTCGTCCATCATGAAAAATTGGGCAAAAATGTCAGGACATTTTCCGAAAATGCATTTGTTTTTAAATAAAATTCACATATCAGCTCAATCACGTTAATGGGATCTCTTCTTTAGAAACTTAGCTTTCAAAAAGGATCCTTTTTTGGAGTCATATTTTCTTGGACTCAGATTGTTTTGCCATATAAGATCAGTGAGCAGTGGTCTGTAGTTCACTGCATGCCCACCACCCTTCTGCTGTGCACCAGGGGCTATTCAGCACAACAAGCCCCAGGTGAAGCACAACAAGACCAGTTCAGTCCTCACATGAGAGCACCTGAAAGACTGTAGGGGGAGCAGACCATGGGGGAGAAACACTAGGGGACAATTAGTTTGAGTTTTGCCCTTGGGCCAGTAGATATCCCTGCTTTTGCTGGTATTTTGAGCTGGTTTTGATGGTTTGAGCTTGTCTTTAATGGTCTAGGTGGTTGAAAAGTTAGCCATCCAGATAAAAGCTTATTCAGTGGAGGTAATATATTTGGTTAACTAACTCTTGACCAGCATAACATATGTTGAATTTGATTTCAGTCAACCAGCTTGGTCCTGCTGGTCATTCTGGTTAATCAGCTTGGTCATGCTTTTCATTCTAGTTATGATAATTAACCAACTTGGCCATGGAGGTCAACCAGCTTGGCCATGGTGGTCAACCAGCTTGGTAATACTGGTCTTGCTAGTTTTGATGGTCAACCAACTTGGTCTTGTTTGTCATTCTGGTTAACCAGATTGGTCATGCTGGTCTTGCTAGTTATGATAATCAACCAACTTAGTCATGGCGAACCAACTTGGCCATGGTGGTGAACCATTCTGATCAGCCAGTTTGACTATGCTGGTCTTGCTTGTTTTGGTCGTCAACCAGTTTGGTTTGGCTGGTCATGCTAGTTATGATAATCAACCAACTTAGTCATGGTGAACCAATTTGTCCATGGTGGTCAACCATATTAGTCAACTAGCTTGGCCATGGTGGTCAAACAGCTTGGCCATGGTGGTCAACTAGTTGGTTTTGCTTGTCATTCTGGTTAACCAGCTTGGTCATGTTGCTCAACCAGCTTGATCTTGCTGGTCAATTTGCTTGGTCTTGCTAGTTATGATAGTCAATTACCTTGGTTGTGGTGGTCAACTAGCTTGGTTTTGCTGGTCATTCTGGTCAACCAGCTTGGTCATGGTTCTCAACGAGCTTGGTCATGATTGTCAACCAGCTTGGTCATGCAGGTCTTGCTTGCTATGATAGTCTACTAGCTTCGTCATGGTGGTCAACTACTTTGGTCATGGTGATTAGCCAGCTGGTATCGGTATTTATGATAATCAACCAGCTTATTCATGGTCTTCAACCAGCTTACTCATGGTTGTCAACCAGCTTGGTCATGGTGGTCAACCAGCATTATTACGTAGTTGTGTCAATGTTTTAATTTTTAGTTTTGGGAATAAATGTTCATTTTTTTATTTATAAGTTTTAGTTGTAAATAAAGGGTGGAAATTCAGACTGAAAACCAACTGTTTGAGCAGGAAGTCCAGCATTCAGCTCATTCTTTGAGTTGTTTCTGTTTGAGTTTGTTGTTTTTCCTACAAAGTTAGGGCATTCGAGTCTCGAAAACATACAAAAACAAACACTTTACACGCTTCATTATAATAACAGGCTTTTCAGAATTAGCACATATGGCGCTAGCCAAGGCGCTAGCTTGTTTACATATGCTTTGTGTGGATTTGGATTGTGATATGAGAACTGAGAGGCATGAATGAGTTCCACTGAAGATCGTCCAGCTTTCTGTGTGTGTGTGTGTGTGTGTGTGTGTGTGATGGTGACAGGCCCTGCAGGTTTGGGTGAGACTGTGGTAAAGTGCATGCCTGCAGGTGAGGCTGGGAGGGATTTGAGGCCAGGGATGTGTTCCTTTGATAAGGAGAGGAGAAGAACGAGGCCGGGGGGGGGGGGGGTTGGCAGAGGGGGGGGGGTGTTATAGAAAGTGTCTGGAGGAGAGAGAGAGAGAGAGAGAGAGGGAGAGAGAGAGAGAGAGAGAGAGAGAGAGAGAGAGAGAGAGAGAGAGAAGTTTAATAAACAGGCCCATGTTTGTTAATGCAACTATAGTTTATTGAGTTTGGGTACTAATCGCAATAGACACACTTAATTGAAGATATGTTCTTTCCACAAATACAACGTGTTTCTTTATATTTATATAATATTTATAATTTACAATACGATATAAAGGTCACAAACATATTCTGGTTCGTTTAACCCTTTTTGTTTGCAAGATAATATCACATGTTGCTGTATAGCTTTAATAGAGTCCTCAACATTACATTTACACTGTAATTTTGTTACAATAAAACAAAAAAAATATTTTTACTCGGGAGCACATTGAGGTCCTCCCTCGTTTACAATGATGCGGAGCATTTACAGTTTAAAAGGGATTGAAAATACTTAATAAGAAACTAGAAATAATAAGGAACAAAATAATATAAATAAAATAAATACATATTTTGAGCTGGCATTTAATATAGATGAATACAATTAATATGTAAAGAATATGTAAAAAAAAATGTACACATAAAAAAAGGAAAGAATTGAAAAAATATAAAATGTTTCTTTATATTTGTTGTAAAAAAAAATACACTATTACAAAAAGTTCACAAATGTATTCTGGATTGTTTAACGCTTTTTGTTTGCAAAATGATTCTACATGTGTTCCTGTATAGCTTTAATATAGTCTTCAATATTAAATTTACATTGTAAAAAACTAAAAAGAAAAAAAGAAAACACATTGAATGAGAAGAAGTGTTTTTAATTTGTTTTGTATACTGTACAACAAGAGCTGCTGACGAGACACAGCACATGAAAAAAAAAAGAGACTGTCACAATGCTTGTTGCTATCTTACACCCCGTCATCAGTTTTTTTTTTATGGCTTGTCCCTGCGCTGTTAAAATGGTATCAAAGTTTAGAAATATATCTACACTGATGGGTGTGGTGGTCTGAAAGTGGGGTAAAGTGTGCCATGTTTTTATCTTAGGCTGCAGGAAATACAGTGCGCCAGTGACTGACTAAAACCCTGACAACAGTCAACAATCAGCTGCCCTTTACTATCGTAACTATGCAGAAGCGCTGTGCGCCGTAAGCACTGTGTGCAGCTGTTCTTAAAAAACATTTTTATGAAATAAAAGTTCTATGCTTATTTAGTGTGGCAGTGTTAATTAACATCATTCTGAGCAGATTTCCCTCATTCAAACAGCCCGAAAACAGACAGTTTATGGGTTGAGTCAGGCTCAGGCTCATAATGACAGTTTATTGGTCGGGTTGGATCGGGCTCGGGCTGGGTCAGGATTTTTTTGGTCCCAATCTAAGCTCTACCCAGGGACACCATTGCTGTTCCCGCCAAATGAACACGGAGGTACGATATGAGTACTTTTTGGACTCAGAGGTAAATTCTTCATAATTGTACCCTCAAAGGTACAATATTGGTCTTTACAGGGTCAGATTTGTTCCCTCTGAAGTACAAAGTCATTTCTAACAGCAATAAGTACAAATTTGTACCATTTAACCAGCAGCCGAAAGGTACATTCAGTATTCTGTATCACTGTACTAATAAACAATATATATTTAAATTGCACATTTTTTTATTTAAAAGCCAGACAATTTTGGATCATCAAGTTTTTTAGCCATATTCAGTTGATGATACTGTTTATAATTTTTATAATCTTTACTGGCACAAAAAACATGGGTACAAAAAAGGAATTTCACTGAAAGGTACTTTTTTGTACCTCAATATAAGATACAGCCCCAGCGACAAGCTTTGTACTCTTTTAAGTACAAATCTGTACTTCCTTTTCTTAGTGTGTAGGATTTAAAATTTTTATTTGCAAAATAATTCCACGTGTTCCTGCACAGCACCAGCACAGATTGGTACAGTAATGCCTTGGGAACTATTTTACCCTGCAGTGAAACAGTGGCCAGAGACACTGAGGAAAAGAGATATAGATAGAGAAAGAGTATAACAAACAGGGACATGTTTGTTTTAACAGGCAGAATTCCACTGGTGCCGCAGTGTTTTGGGAGAATCCTGTTTACAACTCTCACTCTCACAAACCGCTCTCAGTAGGAAAGCTCTGGGACTGTGAAGCCCGAGCAGATAGATCTCTGCTGTATATTTAAGCAGATTTCATTAAAAAACAACTAAGAGAAAGTACAAACTCTGCTTGTATTGGAAAGCGAGTGCAGTCATGAAGTATTAGAGCTGGATATTCTGTAGAATGTTAGAGTAGATTTTTCTCAGCGGGGAATATTTACAGACTTGGTGATTCCTCAAGTTAAAAAAAAATTAAGTTTAGCCAAGAGGCTTTTATGGTCATTCCATCTGACTACAAGTACATGGTGCAATGAAATTACATTCCTCAGGAACCAACACTGTGCAACATGGAGCAAACAGTACAATATAGACAACAAGTGCAAATGTGCAACAAATTGCGCAACATATATTCTGTATAAATCATTGGTTGTTTGGATCAGCAATTTCAGTTAAATATATCATATAGCAGAAGAACACAGTGATATTTGAGAAGTGAAACGAAGTTTATAATAAATTAGGCAGAATTAACAGCCTCTAAAAGCTTCCTACAGCTTCCAATGAGAGTCTGGTTGAAGGTCTTCTGGTTGAAGGTATTTTGGTCCATTCTTCTTTATCTTACAAAACATTCAAAACATCTCCAGTTCATTCAGGTTTGATTCAGGTTTCCGAGCATGAACAGCCCACTTTAAATCACACCACAGATCATTTTCAATAATATTCAGGTCTGGATTGAGGACTGAGATGATCATTCCAGAACATTGTACTTCTGTGTTCCTCTGTATGAATGCTTTAGTAGATTTTGAGCAGAGTTTAGTGTTTAGCTAAAGGGTCATTGTCTTGTTGGAGTACCCAGCCCCGTCGCTTTAACTTTAACTTCAACTTTCTCACTGATTCTTAAACACTGTTCTCAAGAATCTGCTGATATTGACTAAAATCAATGCAATTCTCAACTTTAACAAGATTCTCAGTAGCTGCACTGATCACACAGCCCCACAGCATGATGATGGAACTGCCTCCAGATTTTACTGTGGGGAGCAGTAAAGTGTTTGTCTTGCTGTTTGGAATGCTATGTTGTGTCTTTTTCCACCATGCATAAATAACCGCCCTCCAACTAACTCTTTGGTAACTACATTTTGACACCTTATTCCAAAATAAAACAGGCTTGTCTAAATGTGCTTTGGCTTTAGCATACCTCAAGCGACTCTGTTTGTGGCGTGTGCTCAGAAAAGGCTTCTCTCTTCTGCATTAATTACTCTCCCATACAGCCTATCCTTGTGCACAGTGTGCTGAATAGTGAATAGTAGTAAATGATGCACAGTGACTTTTTTTTATCTGCAGCAAGATGATGATATTGTAGGTCTTTGGAGCTGGTCTGGAGGTCTGTGGGTTGACTATGACTGTTCTCACCATCCTTCTCCTCTGCTTATCTGAGATTTTTCTGTGTCTGTGGTTCTTACATTTCCTCACTCTGTTCCTCACAGTGGAAACTGACAGCTGAAATCTCTGAGATATTTGAGCTTTTTCTATTGTTCCCCTAAATAAACCATGATGTTGAACAAGGTCATGTTTTGAGAGTTTTGATTTGAGGCTCCCATGTTGCCACTCTTCAGAAAAGATGAGAAAAGTGGAGAAAAACTTGCAGTTGGCTCCTTAACCATTTCTTATTATTGGATTGACCTGTGTATGCAGGTTAAGGGTCAATGAGCTTAGCAAACTAATTTGTGTTTCAATAATTAGTGCACACTTTTTGTAAATCCTATAAACTTCAGTTCACTTCTTAAAAATCACTGTGTTCATCTGCTATATGATATATTTAACTGAAATTGCTGATCTGAACAATCAATGATTTATAAAGGAAAATCATTAAAATGATCAAGACATCACACATGTAGAGGGATGGTACTTCCTGTCGGCGGCGCGAGCAGTCGCAGCGGCTACTCCGGAAGCAAAACACGGTGCTTTTGTTTGTTTTTCTGTGTAAATAATCCGATCTGAACTCGCAATCATGCAAAAGTTCGCTATGGGAACAACTTACGACCGACAGACCCTGCTAGACCTGCAAAATCAACAAAATCTGTACTTACAGACGGTCTACGAGCGGAGCTACGCGCGCTAGGCCTGCTAAGATCCGCGGCGTTTCCTGAGCCTGCTATCCGGAAGCGGTCTCTCCGCAAGCGTTGCGCGAGGAGCCGAAAGCGCGGTAAGAGAGCCGGTGTCCGCGCTAAGCTAATGGCTAACTCCAGCCGGCCAGCGGTTCCATCTCTCCTTCTCTCCAACATTTGCTCCCTGCCGAACAAGATTGACTATCTCCGGCTCCAGCGGACATCCCAGCGCGAGTTCAAAGACTGCTGTGTGTTCGTTTTCACGGAGACGTGGTTAACGAACTCCATCCCAGACTCCGCGATTGAGGTGAGCGGCATGCTATGCTACCGTGCGGACCGCGACGCCGGCCTCTCGGGCAAGGTACGTGGAGGTGGGGTGTGTGTTTACATCAACACAGCATGGTCTAACAACGCTGCGCTGATCTCCAGCTACTGCTCGCCGCTGGTGGAGTTTGCTGTAGTCAGAGCCAGGCCATTCTACCTGCCCAGAGAGCTTAGCAGCGTGTACATAATAGCAGTGTATGTAGCACCCAGTGCTAATGCTAATGCTAAAGGTGCTAATGCTAACGCTCTGCAAGAACTGTACACTGTTATCTCCAAACTCCAGAACTCACACCCCGACGGACTGTTTATTGTTGCTGGTGATTTCAATCACAGTAATCTGAAGGCTCTGCTGCCCAGCTTTCACCAACATGTGGATTTTCCAACCCGTGTTGGATCAAATCAGAGAAGAAGCAAGTTACGACCTGGCCTCCAGGAGCCATCTCTGCTCTTCAGGACTGTTTTGAGCACACTGACTGGGACATGTTCAGAGAAGCTGCTACCTCTGATGACTCCATCAACCTGGAGGAGTACACAGACTCAGTGACTGGCTACATCAGCAAGTGCATTGAGGATGTTACTGTCTCCAAAACCATCACAACCCGCCCCAACCAGAAGCCGTGGATGACTGCAGAGGTGCGTGCGCTGCTGAGATCCCGAGACAAGGCCTTTAAGTCAGGGGACAGGGCTGGCCTCCGAACAGCTAGAGCCAAGCTCTCCCGGGGGATCAGAGAGGCAAAGCGCACCTACGCAAAGAAAATCCACGCCCACTTCCAGGACACTACTGACACTCGGCGCATGTGGCAGGGCATCCAGACCATCACCAACTACAAGTCACCCCCCCCTGCTTGTAACAGTGATGCCTCCCTTCCAGATGCACTGAACTCCTTCTACGCAAGGTTCGAAGCACAGAACTACACGACAGCATGGAAGACTACACCTCCTCCAAACGATCAGGTACTGTGCCTGTCCTCAGCTGATGTGCGGAAAACTCTACTCAGAGTCAACCCACGGAAAGCCCCAGGACCAGACAGCATACCTGGCAGAGTGCTCAGAGGATGTGCAGAACAACTCACGGATGCTCTCACGGACATTTTCAACATCTCTCTGAGTACTGCAATCGTGCCGACGTGCTTCAAGACGACCACCATCGTCCCTGTGCCGAAGAAGTCTCAAGTGTCCTGTCTTAATGACTACCGTCCCATTGCACTTACTCCCATCATCATGAAGTGCTTTGAGATGCTGGTCATGAGGCACATCAAAAACCAGCTCCCGTCCTCACTGGACCCTCTGCAGTTTGCGTATCGTCCAAACAGATCAACAGACGATGCCATCTCTACTGCGCTCCACCTGGCTCTCACCCACCTGGACAACAAAGACTGCTATGTTCGAATGCTGTTCATCGACTTCAGTTCAGCATTCAACACCATCATCCCTCAGCATCTGATCGGAAAACTGAGCTTGCTGGGCCTGAACTCCTCCCTCTGCAATTGGGTTTTAGACTTCCTGACTGAGAGACCACAATCAGTCAGGATTGGAAACAACACCTCCAGCACCACCATACTGAGCACTGGCGCCCCCCAGGGCTGTGTGCTCAGCCCACTGCTGTTCACTCTGCTGACTCATGCCTGTACTGCAAAGTACAGCTCAAACCACATCATCAAGTTCGCTGATGACACAACTGTAGTTGGCCTCATCAGCAAGAACGACGAGTCAGCATACAGAGAGGAGGTGCAGTGGCTGACGGACTGGTGCAGAACCAACAACCTATCTCTTAACGTGGATAAAACCAAGGAGATGGTTGTTGACTTCAGGAGAGCTCCAGGTGTCCACCACCCGCTGAACATCAACGGCTCTGCTGTGGAAATTGTGGATAACACCAAGTTCCTCGGTGTTCACATTGCAGAGAACCTCACCTGGTCCCTCAACACCAGCTCCATAACCAAGAAAGCCCAGCAGCGCCTCTACTTCCTGCGGAGACTGAGGAAAGCACATCTCCCAACCCCCATCCTCACCATGTTCTACAGAGGGACTGTAGAAAGCATCCTGAGCACCTGCATTACCGTCTGGTTTGGGAATTGCAACACCTCAGACCGCAAGACCCTACAGCGGATAGTGCGGACAGCTGAGAAAATCATCGGAGTCTCTCTTCCCTCCATCGCCGAGATCTACACCACACGCTGCATCCGCAAAGCCACCAGCATTGTGGATGACCCCACCCATCCCTCACACGGACTCTTCGGTCTGATGCCGTCCGGCAGAAGATACAGGAGCATCCGAGCCTCCACTACTAGACTCTGCAACAGCTTCATCCACCAGGCAGTCAGACTTCTCAACGCACAGAGACAGAACTGAACCCCCACCCCACCCACCACTCACCCAACACACTCACACAAAACTAAACTGTACACCCCCCCCCCCCCGCCCCTTTACACTCACAAGAACTTCACCCACACACACACCCAGTCAGCACACAGAGGCTGACATGACTTTATTTGCTGCACTCTAAAAAACTATAAACTCTACCTCAGTAACTGCTGTGATTATATATGTTCTATATGTTACAGTATGTCACACATCTCTGCACCTTATCCCCACTATACACTTATTATACCGTATCGGTACTGCACTGTCCTGTCTTTAAATTGTCTCGTCTTTTGTATTTATTGTATTTATTGTTATTTAGTGTTATAATTTTATAATTTTATGTTGCGCTGTCATCACTCCTGCACTTTATGTTGTCTATTGCTTGTTGTTCTATGTTGCACCATGGTTCCGGAGGAACGTAATTTCATCACACTGTGTACCTGTACTCAGATATAATGACAATAAAAGCCTCTTGACTTGACTTGACTTGAGTATCGGCATGAGTTGCTGTGGTATTGAGGTCAGCATCAGGAACTAACCTTTGCTTTCTTAAATTATTAAATTTAATTTGAGTATAATAGAATAGAATAGCTTTGATTGTTCAGCCAATTAGACTTTAGAATTGGAACAGTTAAAATTGTGCTACTTTGCAATGCAATCATTATATAGTACTCTATATACAGACAGTATTATAAAACACCAAGCGTGCATTAAAAAACATTAATTATGCCTGCACATTATCTGTGTCATCATGCTCGTCTTTAGAGTCACTGGCCTCAGTCCAGCCTGAGGATGAGAGAGACGTGAGAGAAAAAGCCACCATCAATTAGGACATTAAAATAATAATTAGATTAATACTGCAAGCCAGAATCTGTTAGTTTAATCAACTTGCTGGAATATAAATAATCAAATTAAATAAACAGCAAGTGCATTCAACAGTGATAAAAGAACGAGCCCTTTTCATTAAAAAAACATATTTTCAGTTATTTTTAACCCACGCAGTGTGATATCTTTTTAACAAAGCCTAATTATTCTTATTTTGAGCACAAAGACATTTGCTGCATTTTTTTTCTAAGAGGCCAAATGCAGTTACTTTATTCCTCATTCAATGCATTGTTTAGTATCTTAATATTTGAAACAGTATAAAAAAAAACTAGTTATTTTTCTAACATGTGATGTCTAAAATAATATCTGTCTCTGCCAGAAAACATGCTTAAAAAAACTTCTGAAAACAACTATTGCTTTAGCATGGTTTAATGCTATTTAATGCATCCAACCTCAACATGGACAACTCAAGCTTATATCGGCTTTTAAGTCAGTCAAATTAGATTTTCTTAAGCAAAATAATAATAATAATAATAATAATAATAAAATAAATAAAAATTGAGTGCAATTTGATTGTAATATAAATCCCTCATCATCTGTGAAACATGGTGTAGGTAGTGTCATGTTTAGAAAAGCAAAAAATCAAGTGTAGCTTTGTGACATTTAGGTCCCTTTTTTCATCTAAAAAGGTCTTAACTGTTGTTCTAGTGGTCGTCTGTTGTAGGGAGTATAAATCATCCTTCATCTGTGAAACATGGTGTAGGTAGTGTCATGTTTGTACAAGCAGAAAATCAAGATTAGCTTGTTAACATTTAGCTCTTATTTGTATCTAAAACCTCTGAACTGCTGGTCTGGTGCTGGTCTTCTCATGGAATATAAATCATCCACAAACTGTGAAACATGGTGTAGGTAGTATCAAGTTTAGACATGCAGAGGATCAAGTGTAGTTTGTTGATATGTAGTTTCTATTTTCATTTGAAAGGTCTAAAAACAAGGTCTAAACTACTGGTATGTTTCTTGTCTGTTGTAGGGAGTATAAATCACCCTTCATCTGTGAAACATGGTGTAGGTAGTATCATGTTTAGACACACATAGGATCAAGTGTAGCTTTTTAACATGTAGTTTCTATTTTCATCTAAAAAAAATTCTAAACTGCTGTTCTGGTGCTTGTCTGTTGTAGGCAATATAAATTACCCTTCATCTATTAAACTTGGTGTGCAAGGTGTGAAAAAAATAGACTGTTGACGGGGTGTAAGATAGCAATGAGCATGGTGTATTATGGGGCTCTAAAATCACAACGGTGTTAAAAATAAAAGCTAAATTATTTAAATAAAAATGAATTAGCTGTTTTACCTCATAGTTTTACTTAAAACAAATATGTAGAGATTTTAGCATATATATTATCCATGGACTGTTTGGAAAGGATTATGTCTGATTCTTCATTTTTATTTTCTAAAGACTCTACAGTAGTACCACAGCCAGAATTGTGTTTCAGTTGGAGCCTGGTTGCAGGTTAGGAGGCCAGCAAAGAAGCAATATATCTTACAGACATTGATATAGTGAAGGAGACTTAAGTGAGGATGGCAAATCACCCATAGCCAAACTACTTTCCCCTCTATCCAAACCCCAGCTACATCTCTGCTCTAGAACTTGCACTAGTTCAGTGTTCTGCAATGTTACTGTTTAAAATCACTTTTGCAGGCAGCAGCTCAGGGGTTAAACTTGACCATAGTAGCTTTATTTAGTTAGCTGTGTGCTGTGAACTCAATGAAGGCAGTCTGAGACACTTGGTCTGAGAAAAGTTGGTAGGTCTAGCAAATGAGTAGGTTATTTCGGCTCCGCCTCTGGTCTCTGTGTGCTGTTTTGAGTATTACTTTGTCCTGACCCTGGTGATAATAATATTCTAGTTTTCTGAGATACTGATTTTTGGGTTTTTATTGGCTGTAAACCATAATCATCAACAATAAAAGAAAAAAAAAAACACTTCAAATAGATCACTCTGTATATTAACAGGGGATGGACAATAAAACTAAAACACCTGTCATTTTAGTGTGGGAGGTTTCATGGCTAAATTGGAGCAGCCTGGTGGCCAATCTTCATTAATTGCACATTATTGCACCAGTAAGAGCAGAGTGTGAAGGTGTGAAGGTTCAATTAGCAGGTTAAGAGCACAGTTCTGCTCCAAATATTGCAATGCACACAACATTATGGGGGACATACCAGAGTTCAAAAGAGGACAAATTGTTGGTGCACGTCTTGCTGGAGCATCTGTGACCAAGACAGCAAGTCTTTGTGATGTATCAAGAGCCACGGTATCCAGGGTAATGTCAGCATACCACCAAGAAGTATGAACCACATCCAACAGGATTAACTGTGGACGCTGTAAGAGGAAGCTGTCTGAAAGGGATGTTCAGGTGCTAACCCGGATTGTATCCAAAAAACATAAAACCACGGCTGCCCAATAAATTATTGTGGTCTAAAACCAGGTGTTTTAGTTTCATTGTCCAACCCAGTACATCTATATAATATATGATTTTCACATTTTTAACTGAATCACTGCAATAAAGTAACTTTTCAAAGTTTTTTTTTCAATTTTTTGAATCTGAACCAAATGTTTTGCAAAGTGAAGTTATCTAACTATCCGTTCCTCCATCCGTTTATCTTCTTCCTGTTTGTGGTCAGGGTCACATTGGGTCCATAGCTTACCCAGAATCCATGGGCTCAGAGCAGGACTATCCTATGGAATGCCCTCCTCTACATCAAACTCCTCTGCTAAAAAAAAAAAACACAAGCAATATCAGGATTTGCAAATCGAAGCCCCGCGTACACATGAGGCCCTGCAGACAGACAGACGGACTGAATTTGGTGGTGTAATAGAGAGAGGGTGAATATTATAGCTTTCCGCCGAGAGAGAGGGATCAATTTTGCTCCGGCTCGTCGGCTGGGCAAATAAGCAGACAGAATTATGGGTAAACAAATGAACTCCTCCCATGTGTGTCCTTGGGCCCGCTCTCCATCCCCGGGCCACGGCGAACACTCCATCTGCGAGCGCAATCGGAATTCAAACAGAGAGTACACGGATTGCAATTCCCTCCACTGCCCCTGATGGAGAGAGAAAAATGAAAAAAATAAATAATAAAATGAAAGAGAAGAAAGAGCTCGGTCCATTTCTCATCTCGTCTGAGAGGAAACGTAGCTCAGTGATGACTCTCTGACTGATGACTCTGGCTGTAGCTACAGGAAAAGAGAGATGGAAATGGAAGGAAGAGAGGAAGGAGGGATGGAGGGGGTTGAGGCTGAGGCTCATGATGGCTGATGGTGGAGTCGCTGAAACCCAGGCTTTAAGGAGTTGAAAGAGACTTTAGACGTTCTGAGAAACCCACATGGAACTAATGGGAAAACATGAAAAGATACAACTCTTAATAGAATTAAAATAAACAAAGCGTAAAATTAGCACAGGGCTCCCCGTTGGTTTATGGCCTACTAAACAAAACCCAGGAAAAAAAAGGGGAGGAAGAGGGGAGGAAATAAATAAATTAACATGCTTTACCCACCAGGTTGGGTTGGGTTTTCTAGGCTTGTTTGACGCTACTTTGTTTGAAAGCCTTACAAAAAGGCACATGACCTTCCAGACACTTTTTTTTATCACTGTTGTGAGCGAGAGTGGGTTCAAGCTGTAGTGAAAGGTGTAACCTCTGAAACCCAGAATCACTGGTGGTTCTTTGTTTGTCTCCCTTACTGTATACAGCACGGGTCGGCAATAGGCATCCCGTGGGCCAGATGTGGCCCCCAAGCATGAAACATCTGTTTCGTAAGGTTGTTCGAACTAGCTTTTGTTTACATGTACCCGTGTCTCTGTCGCACTCTGTGTGACTTTAGTTTCCGCTCGTTCTCATTTTTCCACCCGTTCTTGGGCTCCGTATCTCCTTATAAGGGTTTGAGCCCGCATGAGAAGCAGTGTGTTTATTTGTTTATTTATTTATTTTTTCCTTTCTTCTTGGGTTTACCTGCTTTGAGATTAAGAGTTCTGCGATTGGGTTCAACAACCCTCTGG